>NW_015386298.1:267937-292824 GCF_001527695.2 Protobothrops mucrosquamatus
GAACCTGACCAAGAAAATAACTTGATAAAAACATCTCAGACAAGCCCCTCTCTAGTTCAATATGAGACTTGCAAGATTCTCTTACAATGGAAGTACTAATGATTTACATTGGTCCACCTCATGAGGTGACATCAATATTGCAAGTCTCCTAATCTCTTTCTAGAGAGGTAGGATATCTTTCTTTGGCTACTGGAGATTGCCTTTGATCCCCAGGGGTCACTGCTATCTACTGGTCACCTCATTGCAGCATTGCTGCAATATCAGCACCAAATGGTTATACAAATAACCTGTTTATAAAATGCTGTGAGGCAGCTGGCAACATAATTGGGACATAACTTGCCTCAACCTGCCCTGGCACAGCAGCTTACAGCATAGCTGGTGTTTCTGACTTCTCATGGGGGGTTTGGTGAAAAAAATGTTGGAGGATACCAAATCCAATTCCTGACTTTCATGACTTAATATGAACTGTTTATGGTGTGCAGAACCTCATAGTTTCCCAAAGATCGCATCGAGGTGACTTTTGTGCTAAGTTTACTAAAAGAAGGAGCAGCTAAATGGGCCTTACCAATCATTGATAGCGATGACTTGGTGCTGGACAATTACCAAACTTTATGTGAAGATTCAAAAGTTGCTTTGATGATTCCATGTGGCACCTCACCTTCACATATGAGATCTGCAAACTCAAGCAAAGTCAGTGGAGAATGAGGTTATATTTTAAATTACATGGGATGAAATGACCTGGATCTGATTAACTAGCTCAGAGAAGGTTTGCTGAAGAACTGAGAGATAAGCTAGTGAGACAATCCACCACAAATAATTTGGGAAATATTTTCAGTGTTGTGGGATAATAGATGAAATGCTGGAATTGTTGAGGCAGGGAAGAAATGGTAAGGGGGGGAGTTTTACAGCCTCTCTTTCCCTCTTCCTCCCTTCTGATGGCCATCTTGGAATCCAGGAAAAGGAGAGGCTGCATGAGGTAGCGCACCCAAGAGAACATCAGAAAAGAAACAAAAAAGAGATCTGGGCTTTTGCTTTTACTATGGACCTTGTACATGCAGCCAGATCATGCACACTGAAATTTCAGGATTCTGACACTGCAGCAAGATGCAAAACTTGTAAGTCTATGTAGCATATAGCAAGTAAGTGCCTTTGTTTACATTCAAGCCAGTAGAATGTTTTGATCTTGTGGACTCAGGGGCAATCACTGATTTATACAGTAGATGAAGCCACAGTACAAAGATTAAAGGAGCCAATCCAGAGTCTCAAAATACCAATGATGGCAGATACAGTAGATGGACAGTGTTTTGCAGCACACAAAGCTATTGCAACTGACATTCCAAGACCATAAGACCTCTTTTGAACACTAAGCATGAATTACTGAGTTTGGAGGTAGATGTACCTGTCTTGGAAATATGCCCACCCAGTTTTGGGTTTTGCACCAGCTGAGATCCCAGTGAGGAGTGGACAGTGGCTATTGCCATTTATGAGTCCATACAGGTTTACAGAGGCCGATTTAAGGGACTTAGTTGAAAGTGAGCTTAAGGGAACAGTTAGAATTGCTGCCGGTGTATTGCCCTCCAGCTGTCCATATTCACCCCTTTCTGAACTGTTGGATTTTGTCTGGCAATAGAGTCTCCAAGGCTGCTGGTGTTAAGGAATTTCAATCTGACATCTGGTGACATTAAGACTGGGGTAGTTTAGGAGTTGGTGGCTTCCATGGCTGAATACATCTGTGCACACAAAAAACAAGCAGAATTCTGATTGCTCCATTGTGGTTGCCATCTTGACTTTTTTACCATATGCTGCAGACACATTTGTTTGTAGTAGTATAGCAATGGTTTGCCATTGTCACCTTCTGGGTTTTTTTTTTCACCTTCCCAATTTAATCAGAGAAAGGAGAACCAGCTAAATAGAGTCCACCCACCTCCAATCCCCAAAGCTGACCCAGAAAAGACCATGGTCACAGGTATTGAAGACTACTGAAAGGTTAAGAAGAGCAAGGTTGTATGCATTACCGCCATCACCCCCATCGTGTCTGGTCAAAGATCATCTAAAAGTGCAACCATTTCTGTTTCCATCCTCAGGCCTGAATCCTGATTGAATTTATGTACAATAAAGTAAGAAGATTTTTAATGGCTCTCTTATAAATTCCCTTTAATAATTTAACTGGCACAAACATGATTTGCTTTCCTTTGCCAGGTATCTTAAATTGTTTGGTGTCTGGGTCATAAGATTTTGTAGAAATTGTGGTTTTCTTTTATAGCTTGTATAGTAGTGGCTTAATATCAATTTCCCTCAAGTTAGTTAAATATACCATATATATTGTCTGTTTATTTATTGAGATTGTTTTATCACTGTGAGGTGTTTGAAAAAGTTCACTTTGGATGAGGTATATAAATTACAAATGAAAACAATAAAATTCCTCTAAGCAATTTGACGTGCATATTTCCTTTATTTAAAAGAGCCAACGGTTGTTTGAACCATCTCCACTTAACAGGGGAACAGTTGAAATGGTGTTAATTTAATTTTTACATAAACCATCCAGATGGAGTCCTTCTTAAAAATCTATTTCAATTCTGATTAACAAAAAATAATAATTCAGTGTTAAAAATTATTTATCAGAGTTATGTATCAGAGGTACAGTATGTAACCTCTAGAAAACAGATTGAAAAAAATATTTTACACAGATATATGTAAATTCTTGAGGACTTTTCAAGGAGTAAAAGAATTCTTCAGAGTTTTCTATCCAAGAGCCAAAATCTGACCTTTGTGGATAATAAAATGGTACCTTGGTGCTTGACATTAATTGGTTCCAGGAGGCCCGATGAGTACTAAAAACTATGAGTGCCAAACAAACTAGGTGACTTACTATGTGACCCTTTGTTTTAACTGGGAAGAACTTTCTGTCTATCCTTTTTCCTATGTCAGCGACTTTCCCAGCATGGCTGACTTCCTGTCCGCCCTCTACAGCTGTCCCCTCTTCCTTTTGCAACACACCAAGTACTAAAGAAACAAGTACCAGGACACCATTTTTGCATCAAAATGCATTGAGTACCAAATTTGATGAGTTTTGAAGCAATTGAATACCAAGGTACTACTGTATATAACTTTACATAGCAGAAAAATGCATGGAAAGGGAACCACTAAAATTTAGGAGTATAACTCTAGTAAAGAAGTAATTTTGTGGCTGGTGTTTATGTAAAAGAAAGACAAGAAAGATAAGTTTTATTTGGGAGAACTTGAGTCCGTATACAGTAATGAGCCTTGTACTCTCCTCAAGAGCCATCACTGAACCATCCTGGACAATTATCATTCACTCTCCAATTGTCCCTTTTTGGGAAAGGTGATTGGGTTACAATTACAGAGGCTCCTGAATAAAGCAGATTATCTAGACCCTTTTTTAGTCAGGTTTCAAGGTGAGCCCTAGTACACAAATGCTTGTAGACCTTGGTAGACTATACAGTATAACCCAGGGCTCTTCAAACTTGGCCCTTTTATGACTTGTGGACTTCAACTCCCAGAATTCCTCAGCCAGCGTGCTTGGCTGAGGAATTCTGGGAGTTGAAGTCCACAAGTCATAAAAGGGCCAAGTTTGAAGAGCCCTGGTATAACCCATGTTGGTCATGGACTAGACCTTTGGCAGAATTGGCATGGGAGGCAGGATGTTCAATCATCCTCAGCCTTCTAGAACTATTAATGGCTTTCAGTACAATAAAGTATGCTATCCTTCTTTACTGGCTAAGGGTAATGGGAGACAGGACACCGTGTTATGGTGGTTCTTCTATTGGATGGTTCCTCTCTGCATGGATAGGCTGAGCCCTAAAACCTTGGCTCGTGGGAGGCCTCAGGGCTTGACGCTGTTACTCCTCTGGTTTAACATGTACATGAGACCACTAGAGGAGGTCATCCATCAGTTTGGGATCCAGTATCATAAGTATGCTGATGCCCACTTATACATATTGAACCTTTACCAACCAAGCAATGTTTCAAGATCTTGTCTCAGTAGAATAGAATAGAATAGAATAGAATAGAATAGAATAGAATAGAATAGAATAGAATAGAATAGAATAGAATAGAATAATAACTTTATTGTCACTTTGAATGTACACTAATCGGCATACATTAAAATGAAATTTCATGGCATTCAGCTCTCAAAGGGTCACCACCTCCAATATACACTACATAAATATGACAAAAATAAATAAATAAATAAGTAAATACAGAATTATGCATATACCCACATATATTGTATGACACAAAGAAACAACAGTCTAGTTCTGATTATGTATACATGTGCATGGCGAGATGTTGGAATTTGGATGGGGAGGAACAGGTTCAGGCTCAGCATTAGAAAGTTCAAATGGCTTTGGGTGTATTGAAGGATGCAGACACAGTGAAAGAATGCAAAAGTCATTCACAGATATAAGAGGTAATAAACAAAATCTCAGCCCTGGGAAGGAAAAAAAATGCAAGGAAGTAAAGAAAAAGAACCTACCTTGATTCTGCACAGCATAAGAGAGGATAGAAGGAAAATTCTGGCAGCCTTTCAAAATTCTGTTATCATACCTCACAATAAAGTACAGCTTCCATAGTCCTTTCAGTTTCCTGACCTGGGCTACCTCAAACGATTGACTGAATGTTCAGTTCTCCTTGTTGGGGGGGGGTCCCTTTTCAGTCCTGAGTGGGGCTATCCTGCCCTATTCAGTCTTCTTCTTTTTTACTTCCTCTTTTTTATTGATTTGGATGTCAAGGGACCTGCTGCGTATCTGTTATAAGAATTCTTGGTCCCATCTCAGCTGGGTTTTGCATAAGAAAGACTCTGGACTCAGATATTTGAAGAAGAAAATGTTTATTCAAGAACATAAGCCCTCAAAAGTAGACTACAGATTGGAGTTGCAAAGTTGGGTGTATTTATAGGAAATGTAGTTCTTTGTGTGAATATGTATTGAAGAGTTTATCTCTTGGTAAATGTACAGTTCTGATGGGGAGTTGACTTCATCTAAATCTTACATGTTATCCTTAGGTATGTGCATAGGTACAGACTTTGGGGTGTCCTTCTTGTGTATTCTTAAAAGACCTATATCTTAAAGGATTCATCTTGTTCTTTAAGAGGAAGGTGATTTGTTAGTTTCAGCCTGACTGTTAATTATTTGACCTACAAGTTTACATGCTTTTCCCTGTTTGATACCTGGTTCTTCGCAGCTATTGACAAGTTACATTTTCTTGATTCAAAGAGTTCACAGGGAATGCATGAATAAAGTTATTCTTGATTCTAAAATCTTCCCACAAATCTGTGAACAACTTGGGGGAGGATTTCTTTCTGAACTTTCAGCTCTTACTTGAGGAATAAGTGGCAGCTCTGGCCTGTCAGAATTGGTCGACTTCAATGTGGACCCATAGGAAACTTTGAAGACCTTCCAGAAACTACAGCTTGTCCCAAATGCAGAAACACACAAGCAATGTAGGTCATGCCTCTTTATGCCCACCTATCACCACTGATAAGTGGACCTGTGTTGGTTGCTGGTTGGCTTCCAGGTATTATGCAATCAAAGCTTTATTTCTTAATAAATTTACTGAGTCATCCCTTTCAATTTTTTTAAAGCACTTATTCTGCAATGTAGGCAAAACACTAAACTATACAGCACTAAAGCTCAGTATTGCATGGCATAAACTGGCTTCCTTTTAAGCCACTCTCCCCAAAATAACTCACTAAATGTATCAGCAATAATAAATACTTTTTAAGAACTCATCTTTCAGTCACAACGTATCTTGGACACCATTTTTCTTCTCTGTACTCATAATTTGTGAGTATGCCCTATTGAGCAAATAATTTGTTCTGTCCTTCATTTTCAAATAGTCTGAATTTGGAGTGACCCAAATTCAGACTATTTGAAAATTAAGGACAGAACAGATTATTTGCTCAATAGGGCATACTCACAAATAAGGGCAAAAGGGGATATATTTCGTGGTGATACTGTGCCCACACCGTCCCAATGTTCACACCCGCACTTACTGAGGTTAGATTGGTCTTTTTTAAAGATCTTAAGATTAAGATTAAGAAATATACCACTTTTTAAAATTTCACAAAAGTTTGAATTTTATGTAATTCTTACATGTGTTTTTCAAGCAGATTATATTTTATTTTAGTAATCTCTGGCTTCCTGTTTTAATGTTGTAAATTGTCTTATGGAACCTTTTGAAAGCCTCAAAGCATTTATAAAGTGATTTAAATAAAATATCTTGGATTGTTACCAGCCCACCTTGCTAAAATAGAGGTAAGGATGTTCATAAAAGTATCATTCTGTCTCCCATGTATCTTACCTATTTTCAGTTTATTGCTCTTCAACTGAAGCATTCAACCAATGCTTAGGGAACACTCTGTCCATAACCATTTCTCTGAGTGCTCATTTGACTTTTCCAAGTTTTAAAAACACCTTTTAAATTTTTTAAAAAGAAAATGTTGGCAGCCTACAGAGCAAATGCAATCCTCTGGCATCATCTTTATTTCCAACAATGCCCCTGAGTCCCCAGTGCTTCCTGGAAGTGTTCTTAGAACATAAAAGCATTATGTGGCTGCTTCCCCAGTGCTGAGTGGTTTGGAAGTCTGCTCATCTTCCTTGGAAAAGAATAAAGATGAGCAGGAAAAACAGGCAGCCTGTTTTTCATGACAAACATTTTGTTAATGAACAAGCTCTTGTAACAGCCTTTACCCAGCTCTCTGGTGGCTGCAAACAATGGCCAGCTACCATATAATTTCCAACGAATTTGATGGGGATGTAGAGTGACAAAACTTTGGCCAGCAACAAAACACATTTTACTCAAGGAAAGTATTTTGTGAAGGACACCACGGAAGGTAAGTTGACTCTATCTCTAAAGTAGATGAGTTTTGTTTGGAATAAACCAGTGCAGCATATACTACAAGTATTATTTTCATGTACAGTGTTGCTTTTTGTATTGCCAAACTATATCTATCTTTTTAACATGAAATGGTGATACCATCTTTCTGCAACTTCCAATTTTATTTTATTTTTTAATATATTTTATTGATTTTTTACAATAACAACCTTTAGAGCTTAGTAAACACTGTGTTGTCTGGGTTCATATATTTAAAAAACAATCAATAATAATTAATTTCTATAGTTCCATAATCAATATATTAATTAATGATACATTGCTTTGATCTTCTCTTCTTCCAGTGGTATTCTCCTTTTGTCAACATTAAACAAATAGAGTTCTTAATATTTTTGATACATACAAAGTTAAATATAAACATTTTTCTTGTGTTTGTACAAATAACAATAACATCAGCATATAACATCTTTTCTGATCAGCTTATATTTCAATTGTATCTATAAAAGTCATCTTGTTAAGTCACTATATTTCCTGTTTTCAAAATTCTTATTTAAGCTTAATTTCCACTCTGTATTCAAACCATTCTTATCAGTCATAATTTTCTCAAAGTTAATTACCTTTAAATATCCAAACTTTCCATTCACATACACCAGCCTAATATTTTTATATATCATATACTATAAAAAGTACTATACTACTTGTATATCTTTTGCCAAATAACCTTCCAAGTCAGTGTGTTCAACTTGCTAGGGGATTCTTCCTGTATTTTTGTAAATGTTGTTGTGAATAGGAGAGACAAGTTAGGTAGGATGTACATTTTTGTCTCCTAAACTCTAATGATTCTCCTGGCTGTTCTATAATCCATTTTGTTAGATCTTCTTTCCTATCTTCAAATTTGTTTTGAAGCCCTGAAAAATAAGATATCTTTTCTATTTCCATTGTTATGGCAAAATCTTGCAAGTATTCTTTTGTTTGTATTAAGCTGTGGTTCTCTTATCTGTAGCTTCCGTCTTTGGGTTACTGTCCTCTTGTTTGGGTTCTGTGATCTGGTTGGTTTGTTCATTCGTCATCATTTTCTGAGAGTTTTTTAATTGTACGTTTAGGTTAAAGATGTGCTCATTTATGTCATCAAAGTTGTTTTTAATCTCATCATGATTTGATACCATTGTTATTTGAATCTGTCGCAGCATTGCATACATTTCCTTCTGGAAAGTATTTGCCTTGTCTTGGAGTATTGCTCCTGCAGATCTCTTGATATTCCAAGCTGGGGCCTTCAGAAGGAGTTTAGGTGTGGTTTCCTGCCACTTTTAGATAGGTATGCAACATCCATTTTATCTCCCTCCTCCAGATATTCTTTCACCAGTACCATAGTCTCTGTGATTAGCCTTGTTAAAGCCACTTTTAAAGTCCAAACAACCAAATCTTATATAGTTCTTATCTTTATATATGGTTTTAATAATCCAATGTGTTTCCAATTGTCAAAGCACCACTGAAAGCAGTATTTTATAACAGTTCTTCTGTTCAGGGGTCTTACAAATCAGCCAGCCAAAATTGCAGTCCAGAATGTTTAACCATCCAGTAAATCCCCCCCCCAAGAAGATTAGCCAAAAGACAAGGTTTTTCTTTCTCTGTAAACAATTCTTGAGGTTAGAGATCACAGCTCAGTAAGTGTTTATAATCCCAGAAGGTCAGCAGTTTTTAAAACAAATATAATTCTCACTTTGTAATAGGTGGCCCAGTGTATTTTCTTTTCTCTGTTCCCAGCTGTTCTCTATTTGGCTAGAAGTCACTGAGGTTCAATGGAACAAGTTCTTTATTTCTGGGCATCTTGCCAATTTCTGAGTCGATGCAGCTGTTGTTCTATGCTCTAATCCTCCACTAGATGTCAGTAGCTATTCATTTTCCAACTTTTAAAACAAATAATTATTTTTTTGTAATTTCATCAATACTCTTTCAGGTGCGAAATCTTAACTGTTTTCATAATTTTCAAATTTATCCAGACTATAGTATTATTAATTTCATTTCAATATATTTATGTACCCCATAAAAATTAAATTGCCGCTTCCATCTATGGAAGGGTGGGGGTGCGAGCCCCTCCCTTCTCACTTTTGGACGATTTTTTGCTTCATGGGGATCTTTTCTAGGAAATCATTTAAAAAACAGAAGAGAAAAAATCGATATTCTCACCCACTGATGTATTTCTTGGGAAAAACAGACCCTGAGGTTAAGCCTTATTTTTCACTGTAGCTGACATCATTCTCTTAGGAAACTTTTTTATAGAAACCTACACACAGATGATGGCTTTTCTGGTTCAATTCCTGGCTGGTCTTGCCAGGGGACAACAGAAGGACTATTCTAACCAAAATTAGGTTAAATGGAATATTCCTTATAATTATAGATAGAAGAGACTGCATGTTTTTCATCCAGGGGTTTATATTTTAACACTTTCCAATATTGAAAAAATGGTGTAATGGAGCAGGAGAGGGAAAGCATCCCCATCTATTTCACCAGCAGAAATACTCTGCTAGATGATGTTACTCCTTACTCCATGGAATTACTCCAGGGAATTCCTTACAAGAAAGATAAGTGAGAAGAAAGGAAGTCTTATAGGACCAGTTTTTCTTGTCCACACATCATATTTCAATGCCCATGTTCTGAAATTTTTATTCCTTGGCTTTTTTTCCTGGAAAAGAATAGTAATATTTGTTGGAGAATTGGCAGGAGGAAGGGATCAAGTGAGGGCCCATCTTGGAATTGTTATGCGGGTACAAATGGCATAAGCATGACCTGCCCCAAATCCACGGAGCCTTATCTGCTCATTTCAGGCTTCACCCTGTCTAAGCAGAATCTGAAAGGCTGTCCAGGGAGGATGGAAAGGTTGAAAGATTTTTTTCCCAGGCAGTCTGGTGAGATTCTTGTAACATAGTGATAAACAATAAAGTTACAGCTTGAAGCTATTCATGGATAGTTCTGTCTCACATTATCCTTGGAAAGGTCTTTTGCACTCATGAAGAATATACTGACATTGATTTTTATTTAATTCTTTGTAATTGGTTAGTGGGCCTAAAATACCAGCCAGAGATACTCTGTTAGTGGCTATCAACTAATCTACTGTATCTGAAGAAGGGGCTTTTCGAGCTTTTCCTAGGATTTCTTTGCTAGAATAACAAAATTTCACATTTGCTTCAGAAGAAAAATTATCCATGATGAAACTACTGTTGTCCAAATTTCTAGGATGATGTCATATTTTAGAGAAAACAAAGCCCTCAAGAAACAGATTTCAGAAGGAAATATTTCAGTCTTCTCCACATTACTTAGAAGACAGTAGTGTTGATTGCTACATATTGCAATCTCTACCAAAGCTGCTCAGTATGCAAACAACACATATTTAAAATGTGAAATGTCTGGCATAACTATAAAATGAGGCACATTTCTATCAATTCCATTATTGACTCATCAAGTTGTGACTCTGAATCACAGCACAAGTGTACCCTATGTGAAAGCACAGATTGTTCCAAGTCTCTTTCAGCACATGCCATTTTTTCCTTCGAGAAAGCCTAACAAAAATGTATTTTGTAGGGCAAATTACACACAGGCTGATGTATTGAAGTTTGGATTTATTTTGATAGTGAAAGGGAGCTTCAAGCAATTGCTATTTTGAGCAGTGAAGCAGTCAGAATGGGGGGAAAGGCAAAAAAATAAAATATCTCCAATTGCCAGGGTCCAGTTGAAATTAGAGCCTTTTACAGGTGCATATTCCTTTAGAAAAATAGATAATCAATACAAGATCTCCAACTAGCTTTCTTCATTTGCTCCTGAACCTTCAGTTTACCAGACAATAAATAACCAAGCTGGATGATTGCTAAAGTAGGCTGCCTGACTGACAACCTCAGGATATTTTTATTGTTCATTTGCTTTAGCAAATCTGTAAACAGAAACATAGATGTTATCAACCAATTGTGCTCAGCAGCCCCTTTTGTAAATCTTTAGAGAAGATATTAAATAAACAGGGACTTAATAAAGTTCCCTCTAATAGGCAAAGCCAAATTACCGCACTTGAAGGCCGGGCAAAAACATATATTTTAGAACTATTTATAATTCAAGGCAACAGCCATTTTTCCTCTTTGTGAACTATTTGCATAAATTTGCACACATGTATAAGCCACGAACCATGTTTTCTTCTACTTTCCAGTCAGTTCAAAGGGATAAAAAAATATATAGAAGAATTCCATGCTGCACCCCAAGTTGCTTCTGTCCCTTGGTACTTTCAGTTTTTTACCTGAACCAACTGCAGAAATCTGGTCAAGATTACAGTGGCTGGCAAGAGGTCCAGGCTGGTCTATGGTCACTGCAAGACCTGCTTGTCCTTCTTCTTGCCCTTCATATCCAAGCAAATCAGGCCAGCCTCACTAACAAGCTCCTTTGTGGACCAGTTTACCAATGTTTCCTTAAAAAAAAAAACAATATCATTCCCTCCTCACTAATCCACCCACGTGCCTTTCCATTGTTTTCCCAGATGTTTGCACAGATGGAAGCCTTCACACACAACTCCCCTTATCACATTATCTCTTTTGACATTAACACAGACTGCTTTATTTTCTTTTTTCCCCTTATGCTACCATTATACTCTGATGCTACACTGATCAAAGCAATAGCAAACAGGTTGTTCTTTTGTTCTTTTCTTCCTCTGTAGTTTCGTAGAAACTTTGTAGCAAAGAACGATAGTTCAGCTTTATAGAAGCAAAGTTCCTCTGTTGCAACTTGCAGATGTTTAAAAGAAATTAAGGGAAGTTTTGCAAGTACTCTAGGAGGGGGGGGGGAACGGGACTAGAGGAACAGGCTTCTCCCAGTTTAAGTAGAATCTGAAAGGCTATCCAGGGAGGATGGAAAGGTGGAAAGGGGCATGAGAGTCTAGAGTTGTGGATATTTTATTGACTTAATGGACTGATATGGATCAGCTTCCAAGATTATAAAAATAATAGTAACTAATGACTATCAGAAAACATAGAAACCCAGCAGCCCAGGAGAAAATGACCAAGTGCTGGAGGGGGGGGCTCCTGCCATACTCTGCAGCCAGTCAGAGCTGGGGCTGCTGCCAGAATGGAATGAAGCATTGGAGACCCTTGATTCTGAAAGGTACAGAAGTTTTGAATCCAAATTAGAAAGCACAAACATTGGCTAAATGTGGGCAAAAGATGCTGTCACCCATTCCTGCCTTCAGGGAGTGATGAGTGGCCTACACTGGCAATGGACCAAGAAGAACATATGGATCTCCATATAGTCATTCTCTGTTTCATGTCATCCCAACTATTTTTAATTAGGTATCACACTGAAGGACGTGCACGCTATTGTCCCCTATAGACAGCATCATGTTTAGGTGGTTATTTCATGCATCAGCCCATGTCAGGCACAAAACATCAGATCCACAAGGGTTCAATGAAACTGATTGACTGCTAAAGCCTATGTACAGGAATCTTCTCCACTAATGGTTGACGCCTGGTTAGAGTTAGATAAGGGCTAACAGAACTCAAGGGGGATTGAACTTGTGTATATGTAATGATTCTAGGCTGATCCCCCTTTTCACTCCACCCCCAGGTCCTGCTACTCCTTCTCCTATATCCCATATAGGCTTAAGTTCTGCTGGACTGTTGGTACAGTGGTATATGAACGTATAGCTTTTTCATGTTGTGCCAATGCCATAGGGTTCCTATATGAACATGGTACCTGGAGAGCCCAGCATTAGGTAATCAGTTCTTTAAAGCTATACACCTAATCCCTATAAGAAAGAATGGATTTGTTTGTCCTTTTACATAGACAATGGATATTATGCATATGACAGAAGATACATAATCTATTGATTTACATTATTTTTACTCACCGTGTGTGAGTTATTCTGGTAATCAAATATTTCTGAATTTGAAATAGTTTCTCCCACCATACCATACCAACAAATTCTTTAACCCTAGCTGCAGATAGTGGCTAGTCTTCGTTAACTAAAACATATAGAAATATTATACATTTTTTCATTTAGATTGTTTTAGATAAGGAGAAGGGAAATGATGATTACAGGGGATAAGGATGAAGTTTCTCCCATTTTCTGAGATCCTGTACATATGGGATATGATGTGGTCTCAACTTCCTTCTGTAACGCCTAAAGACACCATCCTTTGAAAGCTATACAGATATTCATGCATTTATTATTTTAGCTTCAACTGATCATGTCCACGCATTTGAATTAAAATATATATTTCCTAGTAAATGGTTACAATTTGAGCATTCTGCTCGTTGGAATGGCCTGGAAGAATTGATTTCCTCCTCTGTAAAAGAACTATACAAGCCAGCTGCCTAGACACAAAAATTATGAGTCAAAAAGCTTTAGCTGATGAATATTAAAACAGCTGATTCAACTCCTCAAGACAGAATTTATAGAATATGTAACACTCATTTTCTTCCAAAGTCTGGTATACATTGAGTGTAATTATAATTTATCTGTTTTCATAACTGTGGCCCAGCTGCAATTCCACACAAGTTTATAAGAGAAACATTTGGGAGAAGTCATATGTGCCAGTCTTTATAAATTGCTTGAATACACTGACCTCAAGACTAGTAGATTTGCTAAAATCATTTTTGGAAACTTACATATTTAAAACACTAATCTGGTAACTAGTAAAGGAATTCTCTTGATGTGCTTTTATTCTGCCAATTCTATTAAATTCAGCTGTCAAGGATTCAATCTGATTTTTTTAATTGATGATGGTGATGACTCTTAACAAATACATAGACTTTCTCTAAAAGAAGATCTGTCCCCAACCTGTCCCTTCAGATCTTCCAGCTACAATTGAGTCTATCTACTTCCTGCTAGTCTTCCTCTTTTTCTTTTACCTTCTATCTTCTCCAGCATTATAGACTTTAAAAAAAAAATCTAGGTCTTCATATATCATGATTAAAATTTGACAATTTGAACCTGATCATTTGTGCCTTGAGTTAGAATTCTGATTCATTTCTTGTATGATCCATTTGTTGTTTTTCTGATTATCCATGCTATTCCCAAAACTCCTTTGAGAGAGTACGCAAACTTATCTCATTATGCCAACATCCAGCCATTCTGTTTGTTGTTTTCTCTATGGTCTCTATGGTTTCTTACCCCATGTGTAGTTTTTGCATGAGGACAATGAGATGTCCCAGGATCTCATTTTCCTAAGCATATCACACACTTTGACATGGTTGACACTAAAGAAGGACTTTCCATAAGCAATAACATACTCTTTTTGATATTCTTGTTCAGTATACATCCAGAGTATTGTTTGAGGGGTCCTTGGTGCTCTCTGAGCTTGGATGTTTTCTTGCAGACATTTCATTAGCCAAACTAGGTAACCTCATCAGTGCTAGTGATTATCAATAGCACTGATGATGTTACCTAGTTTGGCTAATGAAAGCTCTGCAAAAACAAACAAACAACCAAGCTCAGAGAGCACCAAGGATCCCTCATTTCAACCCTGAGCTACAAATATTCTTCTTTACTGTTTCTTATTCCTTCATCTTTTCTAAAACTATTCTGAGTATCTGGCATCTCTATTTTCAGGTAAGGCTTTAATCTGCGTAGGATGATCCTAAGCATTATTTAACCAGCATCTTTGCAGATATTATAATACTGCTTCTTCTCTCTGGAACTTCTTCAGGAATGTCTCTGAAATTCTTTCCTAAGTTCATTCCCAAGAATTTTATCTTTCCTGGCTTTGGCTTCTCTTCTTGGCAATTTTCTCCATCTGTAATTCTGACCATTTTGGAAAAAAAAATCTCAAATGAGCATTTTTTGAGCATTGCCCTCAGTTGTTAGGCCACCTAAGAACAGATCTTTCTAACCCATTTTTTACATAATAATAACCTAAGAATCTTTGTTGAGGGCTTTATTCAAATATAGTTGTACTATGTCAACAGCATTCTTGTAGTCTGATAAGCTAGAACTCTATCATAGAAGGAGCTAACTTTACTCTGAAATAATTTATTTGCAACAGAACTTTGCAGCACGCCTATCCAAGTCTTCAGAAATACGTCGTTCAATAATCAGTTCAAGGACCTTGCCCAGGACAGACATCAAGATGACATTTACTTTCCTCCTTTATTCTATTTTTGAAGATGAAGGTAATATTTGCTTTCCTCCAGTCTTCTGGGACCAGGCCAGTCCTTCAGGAGTTCTCAAAAATTACAGAGAGCTGTTCTGTTATTATCTCTGCTAGTTCATTCAGTACTCTGGGATGTAATCCTTCTACAAATTTGAATGCATTTAATGTATTTCAGTGTATTTAAATTAGGTTCCCTCTTACATTCTCCTTGTCTGTTTTAGGTTTCAATTCCTTCTTCTGCCAGTGGCATAATTATGACTAGTCAGGGTTCCATTTCCATTCTGTGGAATACCATTGCAAATTTGGAAATAAGTTTTGCTTTCGCAGTCATCATGCATTTGCTGTTGGCTATGTATCCCTTGTTTCTAATGTGCCCAAAGAGTCCCTTTTTGTTATTTCTGGTATTTTTCACAATACTGAGATCTTCCTTTTCTGATACAGTTCTTGCAATTTCAGAAGATTACCTTGTATCTCTCTTTGAGTTATGTGTCCTCCTTCAATTTCCTTTGTGTTTCCCTTTATTCTTTTTTTATTATTATTATTTTGGAGAGTTTGGTATGTATTCATATTGGCTCTTTTAAAATTCTTCCATTTTTTTGCAGATATACTCATAGAGTTTTCCACCTGCCTGGACGTATTTTTCCTTCAGGATTTCAAACCAATGTATCTGGCTTACCTTCCTTCAGAGTACATCAAAATCTGCTTTTCTGAAATCAGTTCCTCCTCCCAGGATAACAGGATACAATCACCTTCACTTCTTCAATCAATTCTTCATTGTGGCAGGGCCAGCTATTGATATTTTGGCATCCTAGGCAAAGTCGTATTCTGTTTAGCTCATCTTCCAATTTTGTTAGGAATTTCAAAAAGGCACCTTCTTGTTCCTTTTTTTTTCTTCAGGTTTTTGAGCTTTACACTTAAGATTTTCAGCCGTGGACAATTATTTATTGTTTCTTGGATTTTTTACTCCATCTATGTGATGTACAAATAATGGGAATTACAGTAAATAAATTTTAATTACATCAGTACCCATTGTTGTCATATGGCAATACATCTGTGAAATTATATTTAGCCTTTAGTAGCTACACTGGGATATGGAATGTGCCATTACTACTTTTCACTTTTTATGTTGTTTTCCTTTCAGTGTTGGCACCGCTGTCCTAGTCAGAGGTCCCCAATCTTTTTGGCACCAGGGACCGGTTTCATGGAAGACAATTTTTCCATGGATGGGGGTTGAGGTTTCAGGATGATTCAAGTGCGTTACATTTATTGCAAATTTTCTAAATAAACAAATAAATAAAGCACGTTATTTCTATTATTGTATTAGACTAGACCAGTGACTTTCTGCTTCTAAGAAAGTGGGAAGGAAAAGAGACAATCCTAAACTCAGCCTCACAGCAAAACCCTACCCCTACCCCATTACAAACTGAGTAGAAGCGTGGTTGGCTTGCAAACTTGGAGAGCTGCATGAAGAAAGGAGGAACACACACAAACAAATATATCAAATTAAACCTCGAAAAACAGGCAGGATGTTGCCAAAACATGAGGCACCTGTGTTGTCTTTTTTGGCAGCTGCAGCACACTGCTGGCTCATATCTAAGTGATTGTCCACTAGGACTCCCAAGATCCCTCTCACAGTTACTACTATTGAGCAAGATACTACCTATACTATACCTGTACATTTGGTTGATGAACAGAAGAGCCTCAACCAAACAATAGATAAAAGAAATATTAATCCAGAGCAGAAATGTAATTTAAGAAAGCATCTCAGATCCGACCCACTCTAATTCTTTTGATGATAAAAAGGGAGGAAGGGGGGAAGTGAATTAAACTTGCAAGATTCTATTACTATAACCTTTATAATAAAAGTAGTATTAGCTTTTCCTGAGCCCAGGAAGAAACAAAGAGCTTTCCCCAAAACCTGTTTTGTTTTCTTATTAGCTAAATTGCCCAAACAAAGTTCTAAAAGATACTTAACCATCCAGCAGATCAGAGGAAAGTATGGTAATGAGCCATCTTGTTTATCTAAAGGAAAATGGGGATTCTTGCAATCCTCAATTTTCTCTTCTCTTTTTTTTTCTTTTCCTTTATCCAAAGGAGAATAAGATTCCTACTCAAAGAACATGTCTCTTCTTGCTCCCCTTCCCATTTTCTGTATCCAAAAGGAGCTAAGCTAGCTTCCATTACACATAAGCCAATAAAAACACAGGCAGCCCTTGTTTTGCAAGCACAATTGGGATTGGCAATTTCATTTCTAAGCCCTGTGGTCACTAAGCAAAACATCATTGGACCATGATGGGCTTATGACCTCACTTCTCCTTCAGTCACTAAGAGAAACATCACATGACATGACTTACGATTTTACTTCTGCCTTTATTAACTCTGTTGTGAAGCACACAGTTGGTGATCATGTGACCGCAGGATTTTGCAACAGTCATAAAAGTCATAAAAGAAAGACTTGGACACAAAGCTTTTTTTTTGGCACTATTGTAAATTTGAATGGCTGTTAAACAAGGCAGTCAGTAAATGAGGATTACCCGTAACTCTATCTTCTCTAAGGAATTTTCCTGTATGTCTGTTTTTCCTACAGCTTCAGTTTCTTTAAAACTCCTTCACTCTTCCTTCTGTTATCCTTCTTTGCCCACTTGCCTTCCTATTTTTCCTACAATCAGCCTACAGATTGATCGTATTCATCTGCACTAACCCTTATGCCGCTAAGTACTTAACATTTCTGTGATGGACTACATACTGCTAATAGTAACTACTGACCTTATTAAGTGCTCATTTTTACTGCCTTGTATGCTGTTAGACTCATCATCTTTAAAAATTGTATAGAATGGTTATTAATTATAGTTTTGTTTCTGGTTTTCAAAACACATATGCCAATTCACTAACCTAGTGTTTCTCAACCTTGGCAGTTTGAAGTTGGGTGGACTTCAACTCCCAGAATTCCCCAGCCAGCATAGCACAATATGGCTGGCTGGGGAATTCTGGAGTTGAAGTCCCACATATCTTCAAACTGCCAAGGTTGAGAAACTCTGTAATAACCTATTGTGGTCAGGTCCCAATAGAATAGAAGAACCCACTTTGGTGCAAACTGTATTGGGCTCTCGGAAAGTGCTTTTTTTTTTTTAATCAAATAGCATGTTCCAAATAACATTTTTCTCCCAGATTGTGGCCCTTATTTTAATGTAGCGAATACATTTTTATGGTAAGATGAAAAAGATATTTCAGTCAAACTTGAGTAGAAATCTCATAAATACCAGATATAAGCCATACGTAGAATGAAGTCTGGGCCAATATGAAGCACACAACACAAAAATTAAATAAAGGAGGAAATGAAGTATAGAGGTTGATATGTCATTTCCCCAAAGCGTTATTTCTAAGAACATGCATGGATCATATTTTCATATAGGAGCATCTACCCAGCAGCTCTCAACATCAAATGCCATGATCAAGATTGTGTAGGACATCTTTAGTATTCAGTGTTTCTTTAAAAGAGAGGGCCAGTGTAAATATTGTGCCATTGTAAATTTAGCAGTTATTGAGACAATGCCAGATGTAGATTTATCCTAGAACATTTTATGTTTGTTGCAGAAGCGCATCTCATAAAAATGGCAATAAATATGCTAATTTTAATGTCTTTTTAGTTTAGTTTCATATTTTATCAATGTATAAAACAAAGATTAAATGTATATGGATATTGTATTTCTGGGCATTGCTTTCAAGAGTGATATGATAAGGGGACTATCAAGATTAATATTTCAATAAGGAGGGCACAACTATTTTTCATTTGGAATTTGGCAGGCCTGAATCTCAGCCTCGAGGTAATATAATCAATTAATCGAATTAATGGAATTGGCACCTTTAGTTTCATCTTATCTGTGCAATACTAATGTGTAATGGTAGCCTGCTTCTTTAGGAATGGCTCTGTGCCCTCAGGCATTTCATTAAAATAGGGGAAAGTGACTAAGGTAAATTCAATATATCCTGCAATTTTAACACAGTAGAGAAGTAGTTTGTTACAGTCATCTTCTGGGATGATTTATTTATCTCCCAGTGCACCTCACATCTTTTAGATTTCCTGGTGATCTGCCATCTTAGCTCCTTTCTGGCCCTGCCAAGGGTTACCAATAAAGGAGAATATTTGTTAGTTCAGGACTGAAATGAGTGGTCTTTGCTGCTCTCTGAGCTTGGCGGTCCCGAAGGTGCTTTTCAAAAGGCAACTGGGCCTTTTTGTTTGTTTTTTTCCTTTGAAAATATTTCACTTCTCATTCAACAAACTTCTTCAGTTCTGAAGAAGAATTCTTAGAACTGAAGAAGCTTCTTGGATGAGAAGGGAAACGTTTCCAAAAGACAAAACCAAGAAAGTCCAGTTGCCATTTGAAAAGCACCTTTGGGACAACCATGACCTGGATGGCTGAGAATTTCCATAGGTACCTTGAGTTTGGTTGTTTTACTGCAGACATTTCATTACCCAAACTAGGTAACATCATCAGTGTCTGCAAGAAAGCACCCAAGCTCAGAGATCATCAAGGACCCCTGAGAAGTGTATTCTGAAGAGAGCAAAGCTTAGAGTTTGATGGATAAATAAAACAGATGTAGGTATTACTGTTTATTACAAATCATGCAAAATCAAAGTGCCTCTAGGTAATCACTGATTTTGACTTTCGGAGAAATGGAAACACATGAACGGAAACTCTGCATCTGAAGTGTTTCCCTGTGATTATGAAATTACCTCAAATCTAAATGTAGATGAGACATAGCATTACTGCCTTCAGTAAATTCCATATTGATAAATCTCTCCCCTCTGTGAATCATCTTACCTACAAGTCTAGATCCACAACAGTAAAGCTTTCTTTTCAGGATAAAAAACATTTGTAGCTAACCCAAGCAGCTTCTAAAATGTTATTTTTCGAATGACTTGGTAAAAATCAGTTTGCTACATTAACTTGTGATTATGCACAATCAAGTGATTAGATATGTTCTTATTCATGTGCAAAAAAAATATAGCAAAGCCGCTTGTAAAAATTTCCATGTGTAATTTCCCCTTAAACACAAAAATCAGTTCTGCCTTGCCAACAAAGGCCTCAAAATGAAATTGCAACAATCCCACCTGATTTGTCTAAGCAAATAAGAATGAGTGTCAGAAGCAAACTTGTGGGTTTTTTTTTAATTTGAATTTTGAAGGAAAGACAAAACAGAATCCTTCAAATAAAATAATGTACATATGGTCATGTTTAAAGAGGGAAGGCAGAAAACTAGAGAAACTGCAAATTCATTAGTCAAGGGAATACAGTTCATTGGGCTGTTATACTCTTGATGATTCCTATGCAAATATGACGTTGATAACCAAATAGTTAAGCGAAAGGTTATATCACAACCCTGCCTCTACCGTTGTTTGTGCCTGGTTCCAAGGTGATTTTTTTCAGATACAATGAGGTACAATAAGTAGGGAACAACTGTAAACGCTAAGCAAAGCTAACACTGGATATTTCCCTAATTATACTATACCAGGGATAGGCAACCTTGGCTCTTCTATGACTGGTAGACTTCAACTCCCAGAATTCCTGAGCCAGTATGGCTGGCTCAGGAATTCTGGGAGTTGAAGTCCACGAGTCACAAAAGAGCCAAGGTTGCCTACCCCTATACTATACTAAGAGCGGAAAACAATCAAGAGTACATATAAGCTACTTTTGGACCAATAGGCAATATTTTGAATATTGAGAGAATGATATGGCCATTCTGCTATGACCACAATGATTGCTATGGATGGGAGCTTGCCCATTCACAAAACGATTGCCAAGGTATTTGAATCCAGTAGCAAAAAAGAGAGAGACCCTTTTCAATAGGAGGCAATTTGGTGAGGTTGCTTCTTTAAGTAGAATACTGGGGTACAGCCCCCCCCTTTACTTTTACTTTCTAAAACTCCAGAGACATTTTTGGAATGTTTATGTTAATATGGCGACTTCTGGTCCACCATATTATCTCTTCTAGTTTTAAGTTAATATAATGTTTTAAGAAGACAGGTCAGGAAATCTAGAAGGAGTCTTCTCAAAGGTGCTTTTCCAAAAGGCAACTGAACTTTCTTGGGTTTTTTATTTGAAAACATTTCACTTCTCATCCAAGAAGCTTCTTCAATTCTAATTGAATGGTGGGGAATTTTTCTTTTCAAAGAAAAAACCCCCCAAGAAAGTTCAGTTGCCTTTTGGAAAAGCATCTTTGAGACAACCATGACCTGGATAATTGAGAATCTCCATAGACACAGAATGAGTCTTCTTCATTTACAGTTGTTCCCAGGAACATTATATTACCTATATCTGACCAAGCAACATTGAAGCCTGAGATGAGAGGAAGATATTGACTGGGGACCAGCGAGATGAAGCATTACTGTATAACAATAAAAAAGCAAAAGCAACTAAGATTACAATTCATATACAGAACCTAGCTCAATTTAAAACAAGATGTTAGAGTGCGGAAACTCTTAAACAATAATTCTATACTGATGGTATTGGCATCATTTAATAACAGACTTTAAAAAACCTGTGGTACAGCATTATAACGTCACCTGGTCTTCTATAAATTGACCCAACCACACATTAAAAAATTAATTAAATAAATAAAATTATCTAGTCAGATATTTTAAAGAAAAGAGTAGACACCAACCTTATTACAAGGAACCTTCATTACTGAGATGCACCAGGAGAAAAGCCTGGATTTATTAGGTAATGCTGACAAGAAAATGACATCTCATATTTGTTAGTGAACTCCTTTAATTCATCATGTCCCTCCATATTTGCACTGAATCTACTTCAGAAAAGGGCATTTTTATTAATCTTAGATGTTGCCTATACCAGCATATTTTGCTTTTGACATTAAAAAGTACTTTTGAATCCTCCAACACTGGTGTTCCCCTTTGCACATTAGTCACTCAGCAATTAATTACTTTCATTATTCTTTCACTTTCCACCTATTTTTATCAGGCAATTTGCATATTTTTAACAGATGCTTCTCTGAGAAGTGAAATATTTTAGCATCACATCCTTAGATATATCATGCAGAGTTCCAGTTTGCAGTGGCATCAAATCATGGCATAGAAAAATCTGCATCAGAAAGTTTATTAGGATTTTGAAAACTAGAGAGATTCTATTCTAATTTACTATTGTTATTAATATTACTTGTAATGAATTTTCTTTCTTGTCCTATGTGTCTTTCCAGTGAGTTTTAATACTTTAATTCTACTGGTAACTTGATCAGTAGTAAGGTTTGCTTTGTATTTTTGAGGAAGGATGCGTATTACGACAGTCAGGATTCATTAATGAAGAACATTGCATAGTTGATGAAAAGACACATAGAAGTAAAACTCCGGTGCCTCCATTTTCTAGTTCTTTCCAATCTCTTTTCTTTATTTTTAAAAATCTAGATGTCTGTGTAGATAATCAGAAGACATTTTGCTGTCATAGCTACAGCCTGTGGAAGAGTACTCATGCTGAATGTTAAATACACAGATGTACTCTTGAGAATCACATGCATGTCACAAAATAACATGCAGATATAGTACAAGAATGATGATGTGCAAACTAGCCTAGAGAGAAAGCTGAAAATTACCATATGGCAGTTAAAATATTACCAGAAATGATGCAGATATGCCTTTTATCGTAGCATGTACTGCTTATCTTAAAAGCAGCATGGCTGATTTAAAAAAAAAAGAAATCTAGTTTTGAACATTTTTTTTCGTGTCAAGGCAGTCTTTACATATTCAAATAACCAATATAGGAAAGAGCTTAACAAAAGATCGAAAGATCTATATAAGAATAACTTGGAAAACCTACTTAGATCAATAGCTTGCAGAGATGGAGTTCAGCTGCCAAACTTCTGCTTTCGAGAAAGGCTATTTTACTGAGGTAAATTTTTTTTAGGGCAGATCCCCTATTTACCCCATTTCGTGGATGACATCAGCGTCCTCCTAGTTCCAGCCTTTTGCATATGCACCCCATCTCCATATTTTCCATCTTTGACTGAGCATATTAAGCTCTTCAAGGATGGTCTATAGCAATGTTTCTCAACCTCAGCAACTTTAAGATGTATGGACTTCAGCTTGCAGAATTCCTCAGTCAACATGCTGGTTGATCTATACGGTACTTTGTTCCTTTCAAGTAACAGCCCCAGCCCTGATTGGCTGTAGTGCCTGGCACATCCTCACACCTGCAGTGACTGGTCACTGCCTTCAGCAGCTGTTTGTTTTGGGCAGCTGGGCAGATTCATTCTCTGCCTTATTTTTATAATCTGGCATTCCATCCCATAATCACCCATTACGTTAACGAACTGTCCTCAACTCTAGAAACACATGATTTATTCAACCCTGGCATTTCTCCATGGATACCCTTCCTGTTGTTGCCCAGGTCGGGTGCTTGCCTCACCCCCTGCCTATTATATTGCAAAGCTTCCCTTTGCTTCCTTTATTTAAGCTGCAACATACAAATTTTGTTTCTATGGGGCTAAGCCAGTGGTTCTCAACCTGTGGGTCAGGACCCCATTTGGGGTCGATCGGCCATTTCATGGGGGTCGCCAAGCAAGGCTGTCCGCCATTTTTTTTGTCCGCCATTTTTTTTGTCCGCCATTTTTCCCCCCTTTTCCGGCGGGTGCCTTACCTCCCTTGGGCTGGGCCAGCTGGTGGTCGGCCTGCTCTGTCTCTGCCGCTTGCCAGCTACGCCTCGGCCGGCGCAGGGGGCGGAACCACGCATGCGTGGCGCTCCCGGGCAGGGAAAGTCCTCAACTTACGACCGGTTGGGTAGTCCTCGACTTACGACCGGTTTAGTCCTCGACTTACGACCGGTTTAGTCCTCGACTTACGACCGGTTTAGTCCTCGACTTATGACCGGTTGGGGTTGCGGCATTAAAAAGGTTGAGAACCACTGGGCTAAGCAGTCAGTTCTTCCTTCCGGCAAAGTTTCCACAAATCTACAAATGGAGGTAAGACTCAAAGAATAATCTCTTTCCTTGTTGCTCTAATTATTTTTTTTCCAAAGAAATTTTATTTTTTTCCATCATAAAAAACAATCATAACATAAGTAAACACAATAGCAAATAAACCCCCCCCCCGGACTTCCCAAACCTAATCCCAGGATAATATTCATATAAAAGTAAACAAATACTAATATCTCTAACTCCACAAAATATCTTAATCTACATAAAAAGATAGAAAGAGTAAGCAAACTTAGAAAATCTAAAAACCTAAATTATATTCTACCCCTCTATACTTCTTTTGAATATAAACAATCCATCTTCTCCATATTGATAAAAATTGTTCATTCGAATGATTCTTCAAATAAGCCGAAATCTTTGCCATTTCAGCAAGATACGAAACTTTCAATCTCCAGTCTTCCATTGTAGGCAAAATTGGGCTCTTCCAATTTTGAGCTATCAGCAATCGAGCAGCAGATAAACAATAAATCATCAAATTTGTTTCTTTTACATCTAAATCTTGCACAATACCTAAAAGAAACAACTGTGGGAGAAAAATAATCCTTTTTTAAAAAATTTGCTGTAAGTTCCACCACACTTGTATCCAAAAGGCCTTAATAACCTTACAAGTCCACCACATATGGAAAAAAGTTGCATCTGGCTGTCCACACCTCCAACACTTGGATTCATAATTCACATAAATACGAGACATAGTTGAAGGATCCAAGTGCCATCTATAAAACATTTTATAGAAATTCTCACGTAAATTTTGAGCTTGTGTAAACTTCACATTTCTCACCCAGATCAACTCCCAAGTGTCCATAGGTATTGTTTCTCCTATATTTTGAGCCCATTTAATCATACAATCTTTAACTAATTCAGTTTCTGAGTCCAATTCTAATAAAACATTATATATCCTTTTAATATGTCCTTTGGCACCATCTCTTACTT
>NW_015386298.1:293203-310518 GCF_001527695.2 Protobothrops mucrosquamatus
TTTGAGCTTGTGTAAACTTCACATTTCTCACCCAGATCAACTCCCAAGTGTCCATAGGTATTGTTTCTCCTATATTTTGAGCCCATTTAATCATACAATCTTTAACTAATTCAGTTTCTGAGTCCAATTCTAATAAAACATTATATATCCTTTTAATATGTCCTTTGGCACCATCTCTTACTTGCTTCAAAAAAGTCCCATCTTCCGTAACAAAAATAGTCGTTTTATCAATTCCACCACGTCTCTTGGCAACTTTTTCTGACGGGCCACCCAGGAATTCACCCTGAAAACATGTTCTATTTCATCATGAATTTCTTGCCCACAAGCCAGGGCATCCATAAATGCTTCTGGGATTATTTCTCTTAAATTCTCTTTTGGATCCTCAGCCAACCCGCGGATCCGGATCGCATACTCCAGGTCCCGAAATTGAGCAACCAAGACATCACCCTTAACATTTTCCAAAGTTTCCTCTACAAGTTCCAGTCTTTGCACGCTCTCTTCAGCCCTCTGTTCATTTTCCTCCACCCTTTCTGCCACCACATCCACATATTCAGCTAAACCTTGAAAGGCAGTTGTCACATTCATACGGAAGCCCTCATGTTTCTGTAATAATTCTTGTTGTTGCTGTATTACTTGATCAAACCTATTTTCCATTTTATCATCCATTTTTTGTAACATCTCTGTCATTTGCTTAATACTTTCAGTCATAAAATCCTGTAATTCTTTACCAGAGGGCGGTGGAGGTGAAGAAGATGGCGGGGGTGGTGGGTGGGAAGCCAGCTTAGAAGTTGGTTGAGGCGGCTGGGAAATCGGAGATGTAATTGTCTTTGACGTTGTGGGCGCCACTCTTCTCAAAGCCATATTAACAATTTGAAATTTCAATCAATGTAGAAGTCTCTTAAAGTCTTTTAAACAACTAGTCCAAAACGAATAATAAAAGTATTAAAAGTAACAAAAGTTCCAGACCGGAAATCCGAGTCACTTTCACTTCTTCTTGCTAAAAAGTATCATTCCATCGCCATTTTAAGTTCACTTTCACTCAATCCCCCCAAGTATAGGGAAGATCAAAATATCCAAAGTTAGAGTAAAATCCAAAATAGGAAACAAACTTCCAGGGACGGTTTGTCTGCATATAATAACTCACAGTTCAATTTAAATTGCAGCGGTGGCGGCGGCTTCTAGCTTCGCCAAAGCAAAGGCGTCCTGGATCACGGAGAATCCTCGGGGCTCCGGAGGAGTTCTAACCTACATCGTCCACATTGGACGACTCAGGAACTCAACTCCTACCCCGGGCAGCTCACCGATCCCCTTATGCCCGGGGGAAGGGTATCGAGCCGTTTGACAGCTGATGCTTGCTGTCAAAACGGCTTTTACGCGAAACAGGCGGGAGGCAGCTGTCAGCTGCGTCCGACGAGGTCGCCTGCACACCGGAAGTCCTCCTTGTTGCTCTAATTATTGTAGCATCAGAGCAACAATGGTACAATATGGGGCAGAAGGAAGGGTCTGGAATGCATTGTGAAAATGCCGGTAGAAGCCTCCATGCCTGAAAAGATTTGGGAAGACAAAAGAAAAGCATGAGGGCTAATGAGAAAGGAACAATTCCTAAATCAGAAAAGACAGATACTAGTAGTCTGGTTCATTCACGAGTCAGCCAATGAGGCTTGCTTTCCCTGCATCAAGAGGGAGAGGAAAAAGGAGGGAAAAGCCCAATCAAGTCTTGCAATAGCCAATAAGATTTTTCATATGGACTGGAATTTCTGAAACTACAGTCAGGAACAGCAAGAGAGAAAAGGACCTTAAGCTGTAATGTGGAAACATCCTTCGATGAAGTAAAGATGCTGCTTTTACCAACCTATCTGCTTCCAGATACATATTTCCCGTTTTGACCAATGTCTTCTACAATTCTAAAGGAAGTTTGAATAGGTATGCCAGCTTTCATTTTTTATTATAATTTATTATAGCATAACATACAAGTGGAAGTTAAGATCAAACTGAATAATTCCTTCTCTTTGGTTAAAACAGTTAGCTTTGCCATCTCTACTATCCTCGTCACTTTGTCCAGCCATTCTTTCATTTTGAGAATTGACATGTCTCTCCGTTTTGGCACACAGAGGATTTTCACTGCTGTCAACATATATAATAACAAATTTCCAAATTTTCTTTCAAATTCTTTATCCAATAAGCCTGAAAGGAAAACATCTGGTTTTGATCTTATATTTGTTTTAAGAATCTTCTGAATTAAGACAAAAATCTGACTGCAATATTTCTTTATCACAAGTTCATCAGAGATGATAACAATTACCTTCTTCACAATTAAATTTTTAACAAACATTTGAGACACCTTTATACATCTTTGGCAATTTCTTAAGGTCAAGCCATCTTTCAAGCCCATTCACTTTAAAGAGATTTATGGACACAATACTTTCAAATGCTGTAAGATGTTATTGTGTTTGCTGAAATTTTTGGAATATTTTCCATACAGAGATAATATTCAGCAATAATGTTAGCTGGGTTGCAAGTTGAAGTACCTTGGTAGCATATAGACAGTCCTCAATTTATGAACTTTCAATTTGTGACCATTCAAAGTTATGATAGATCTCACCAGAACTACTACTTACAATCCAGATTTGAAGTTCTGACAGATGGGGGATGGGATTGGAGTCAGCGTTTTTTTGTCAGAAACTGATTTCTACTTCCAGTTTCTAGCAAAAAATGCACATTGTGGACAATGGATTTGCTTAATGACCATGGTGTTCATTTAATGACCACCACAAAAAAGGTTGCAAAATCAGATATAGTCACATGGTAATCCACATAATGAATATCATGACTTATGACCATAATTTGGGGCTCAATTATAGTTGTAAGTCAAGGACTACCTGTCTTGCTGTCCTTTGCCAGCTGCAACATTTGTTTACCAAGGTATCTACTTACTCACCATACAGTAAAAAACCAAGACTTGACAATATACCAGCTATGTAGTCATACATCGACCCTTGACGTATAACCCATAACTTGAAGCATTTTAATCTATAAAGTCCAAATGCAATGAAACAGGCCTATTGATTTGTTAAATGTGTAAATAGCCCATCAGCATTGCAGAAGCTACTTCCTTAAATTGCAGCAATGCATTTTAGATTATATGAGGTTCATTCTCCTAAAAAGTGCCAGGTGACTCTTTTTAACTGGGTCTATGAAATCTGGGTTGCAACAATTCAGATGATAAATAAATGTCAGCAAAGAATCAGGTTTTGGGCAACTTTGCTGCCATTTGAGAGTCATTTGGATTTTGATTGCAGATTAACTGCATGCCTGGCTATTCCCAATAAACCAGTAATATAAAATGTGCTTTAGCATTCTCCTCATATAAATGAACTCTATGCTTAATAAGCATTTTGCTAACAGNTCAGGCAATTTGCATATTTTTAACAGATGCTTCTCTGAGAAGTGAAATATTTTAGCATCACATCCTTAGATATATCATGCAGAGTTCCAGTTTGCAGTGGCATCAAATCATGGCATAGAAAAATCTGCATCAGAAAGTTTATTAGGATTTTGAAAACTAGAGAGATTCTATTCTAATTTACTATTGTTATTAATATTACATGTAATGAATTTTCTTTCTTGTCCTATGTGTCTTTCCAGTGAGTTTAATACTTTAATTCTACTGGTAACTTGATCAGTAGTTTGCTTTGTATTTTTGAGGAAGGATGCGTATTACGACAATCAGAATTCATTAATGAAGAACATTGCATAGTTGGTGAAAAGACATTGGGGTTTGTACACATAGAAGTAAAACTCCGTTGCCTCCATTTTCTAGTTCCTTCCAATCTCTTTTCTTTATTTTTAAAAATCTAGATGTCTGTGTAGATAATCAGAAGACATTTTGCTGTCATAGCTACAGCCTGTGGAAGAGTACTCATGCTGAATGTTAAATACACAGATGTACTCTTGAGAATCACATGCATGTCACAAAATAACATGCAGATATAGTACAAGAATGATGATATGCAAAGTAGCCTAGAGAGAAAGCTGAAAATTACCATATGGCAGTTAAAATATTACCAGAAATGATGCAGATATGCCTTTTATCGTAGCATGTACTGCTTATCTTAAAAGCAGCATGGTTGATTTTTAAAAAAAGAAATCTACGGTAGTTTTGAACATTTTTTTCCTGTCAAGGCAGTCTTTATATATTCAAATAACCAATATAGGAAAGAGCTTAACAAAAGATCGAAAGATCTATATAAGAATAACTTGGAAAACCTACTTAGATCAATAGCTTGCAGAGATGGAGTTCAGCTGCCAAACTTCTGCTTTCGAGAAAGGCTATTTTACTGAGGTAATTTTTTTTTAGGGCAGATCCCCTATTTACCCCATTTTATGGATGACATCAGCATCCTCCTAGTTCCAGCCTTTTGCATGTGCACCCCATCTCCATATTTTCCATCTTTGACTGAGGATATTAAGCTCTTCAAGGATGGTCTATAGCAATGTTTCTCAACCTCAGCAACTTTAAGATGTATGGACTTCAGCTTGCAGAATTCCTCAGTCAGCATGCTGGCTGATCTATACGGTACTTTGTTCCTTTCAAGTAACAGCCCCAGCCTTGATTGGCTGTAGTGCCTGGCACATCCTCACACCTGCAGTGACTGGTCACTGCCCTCAGCAGCTGTTTGTTTTGGGCAGCTGGGCAGATTCATTCTCTGCCTTATTTTTATAATCTGGCATTCCATCCCGTAATCATCCATTACGTTAACGAACTGTCCTCAACTCTAGAAACACATGATTTATTCAACCCTGGCATTTCTCCATGGATACCCTTCCTCTTGTTGCCCAGGTCGGGTGCTTGCCTCACCCCCTGCCTATTATATTGCAAAGCTTCCCTTTGCTTCCTTTATTTAAGCTGCAACATACAAATTTTGTTTCTATGGGGCTAAGCCAGTGGTTCTCAACCTGTGGGTCAGGACCCCATTTGGGGTCGATCGGCCATTTCATGGGGGTCGCCAAGCAAGGCTGTCCGCCATTTTTTTTGTCCGCCATTTTTTTTGTCTGCCATTTTTCCCCCCTTTTCCAGCGGGTGCCTTACCTCCCTTGGGCTGGGCCAGCTGGTGGTCGGCCTGCTCTGTCTCTGCCGCTTGCCAGCTACGCCTCGGCCGGCGCAGGGGGCGGAACCACGCATGCGCGGCGCTCCCGGGCAGGGAAAGTCCTCGACTTACGACCGGTTGGGTAGTCCTCGACTTACGACTGGTTTAGTCCTCGACTTACGACCGGTTTAGTCCTCGACTTATGACCGGTTGGGGTCACGGCATTAAAAAGGTTGAGAACCACTGGGCTAAGCGGTCAGTTCTTCCTTCCTGCAAAGTTTCCACAAATCTACAAATGGAGGTAAGACTCAAAGAATAATCTCTTTCCTTGTTGCTCTAATTATTGTAGCATCAGAGCAACAATGGTACAATATGGGGCAGGAGGAAGGGTCTGGAATGCATTGTGAAAATGCCGGTAGAAGCCTCCATGCCTGAAAATATTTGGGAAGACAAAAGAAAAGCATGAGGGCTAATGAGAAAGGAACAATTCCTAAAACAGAAAAGACAGATACTAGTAGTTTGGTTCATTCAGGAGTCAGCCAATGAGGCTTGCTTTCACTGCATCAAGAGGGAGAGGAAAAAGGAGGGAAAAGCCCAATCAAGTCTTGCAATAGCCAATAAGATTTTTCATATGGACTGGAATTTCTGAAACTACAGTCAGGAACAGCAAGAGAGAGAAGGACCTTAAGCTGTAATGTGGAAACATCCTTCGATGCAGTAAAGATGCTGCTTTTACCAACCTATCTGCTTCCAGATACATATTTCCCGTTTTGACCAATGTCTTCTACAATTCTAAAGGAAGTTTGAATAGGTATGCCCGCTTTCATTTTTTATTATAATTTATTATAGCATAACATACAAGTGGAAGTTAAGATCAAACTGAATAATTCCTTCTCTTTAGTTAAAACAGTTAGCTTTGCCATCTCTACTATCCTCGTCACTTTGTCAAGCCATTCTTTCATTTTGAGAATTGACATGTCTTTCCATTTTGGCACACAGAGGATTTTCACTGCTGTCAACATATATAATAACAAATTTCCAAATTTTCTTTCAAATTCTTTATCCAATAAGCCTGAAAGGAAAACATCTGGTTTTGATCTTATATTTGTTTTAAGAATCTTCTGAATTAAGACAAAAATCTGACTGCAATATTTCTTTATCACAAGTTCATCAGAGATGATAACAATTACCTTCTTCACAATTAAATTTTTAACAAACATTTGAGACACCTTTATACATCATTGGCAATTTCTTGAAGTCAAGCCATCTTTCAAGCCCATTCACTTTAAAGAGATTTATGGACACAATACTTTCAAATGCTGTAAGATGTTATTGTGTTTGCTGAAATTTTTGGAATACTTTCCATACAGAGATAATATTCAGCAATAATGTTAGCTGGGTTGCAAGTTGAAGTACCTTGGTAGTATATAGGTAGTCCTCAATTTATGAACTTTCAATTTGTGACCATTCAAAGTTATGATAGACCTCACCAGGACTACTACTTACAATCCAGATTTGAAGTTCTGACAGATGGGGGATGGGATTGGAGTCATGTGATTTTATTTACGGCGTTTTTTTTATCAGAAACCAATTTCTACTTCCAGTTTCTAGCAAAAAATGCACATTGTGGAAATGGATTTGCTTAATGACCATGGTGTTCATTTAATGACCACCACAAAAAAAGGTTGCAAAATCAGATATAGTCACATGGTAATCCACATAATGAATATCATGACTTATGACCATAATTTGGGGCTCAATTATAGTTGTAAGTCAAGGACTACCTGTCTTGCTGTCCTTTGCCAGCTGCAACATTTGTTTACCAAGGTATCTACTTACTCACCATACAGTAAAAAACCAAGAGTTGACAATATACCAGCTATGTAGTCATACATCGACCCTTAACATATAACCCATAACTTGAAGCATTTTAATCTATAAAGTCCAAATGCAATGAAACAGGCCTATTGATTTGTTAAATGTGTAAATAGCCCATCAGCATTGCAGAAGCTACTTCCTTAAATTGCAGCAATGCATTTTAGATTATATGAGGTCCATTCTCCTAAAAAAGTGCCAGGTGACTCTTTTTAACTGGGTCTATGAAATCTGGGCACGTTGTTAAGTCTACTATTTATTTACAGTCGTTTCTTAGTCCAAAACCCGTTGAAACGACGGTAAACTCTCAGTAAACCTAAAACTAACGTCTAATTGACGTACGGACCGATAAGGGTTATTTGGTCATTATATTTTACACGAAATCGTAAGAGGAGTATATTTACTTGAGATACGAATTATTCGTAAAACGATTGTCCTAATTATAAAAAATCAAATTTCAAATAAAATAACTCAGAATCAGTTTGCATTCACAATTTCATTAAAGTCTAATGAATAAGGAATCCAACTAATTTGGTCTAATTGTTGTGTCCCTCTGTTACACTGAGTCTTGATAGTTTCTACTTTTTGCTCAAAATATTTCAAAATATTTCAGACTATCCTAATGTTGGGGTCTAATGATCTATCTTGGTCATTTGTTGATATCTAAAGGCTTACGTCATTCATGTTGAAGCCTGTTAGCAGCTATATAGTTTTTTTTACCCCAATTAACATAGAATATTGTGGAATATTAGGGCCTGGCCTTGAAACAAATGAATTTAAAAGAGCCGCAGGCCAGATGCATCATGGCAAAACCGCGCCCGCCCCATTGCCGGCAATGGGGGAAAGTCCCGATACGTCGCACAACGTCACGTGACATCGCAAGTTTGATATGCCTGATCTAAGAAGACTTTTCAAGGAAATTTCAGGATTCCTCTTTTAAAAAGATCATGTGTGGAATTAAAAGAATCATATGGGGAGGGGGCTGTATAAAATAAAGTTTACTTACTGGATGGCTGAAATCAGCTTTTGTGGAAATAGCACTAGCTTCCATAACTTAAGCAACAGGGGGAAAAGAGGCAAAGATTTCACCAGAACTATTCTTTCTGGAAAAAGACTAAGGAAGGCCTTAATTTTGATTAAAAATAATAAAATCTCACAAGCTCAGATTGTGTGTGTGTGTGAGTGTGCAAATTACAGTATAGTGTGCTTTTTAATATGTATTATTTACCATCATTGGTAGCTTTGTTCTAGAAATGCAGTTGTCCTGCTTCTGGTTTCAACATTCACATGAACAGTTATGGAAATTCATTTATTCAAGGCCAAGGAAATAACACAGACAAAGAATGAAAACCAAAGCAGGGTCTGTAAACAAAAGCTTGCCTGGCTGGGTTTGCTTTTAACCAGTGCACACAGAGAAATAGTCAAAATCAAATCCACAGTTCCAAAATCCAGGTCAGGGTTGTCAGACAATTCAGAGATCAGAATTCCATGAGCAGAATCCATATGAACATCATACAAAAGTCAAAGATCAGAGGGTTGATTCCAATGAGAGATCATGGTTGAGGCTGCCTCTTAAATCAGGTTGCAGCCAGCTGCCTTTAATCAAGGGAGTAAATCCATTACAGGCATGTCAAACTCGCGACGTCACATGACGTCACACCACGTATCGTAACTTTTTTCCCATTGCCGGCAATGGGGTGGGTGCGGTTTTGGTGTGATGCATCCGGCCCGTGGGCCAGCAATTTGACATGCCTGATCTATGAGGTAAGGAGCCTCATAGAACATCTCTACTCTGTTCTTCATTCTACTTGCTGGGTGTCGGGAGTTGGGAGGCTGGACATCATTATCATCTGACTGCTCCAGCTGTTCAGATGCTTCCTGTGTTTGATCAGCCTCAGTTGAATTCTTGGCAGAGGCTGATATTCCTTAGGTACTGCTAGAACAGTTTCATCTAATTCAGATTCTGTCTGAGTTCTGGGCTATGATAGCAGCGTACAAATTTCAATGGAATAAAATTGTCCTGTATTACTGTGAATCATTTTGGGAAACAAATTGGCTGGATAAATCATGTTTGATATATTTGACAAAAAAAGAACCTTTCAGTGAAATAATTTGTGTTATGAAGAAACACTTTGTACTTTGTACATTAACATTTTCATTGTCCTCAACCTTTCGGCTTCCCCAACTTCAGTTAAATATTAGTATGATTTCCAGATTTGGAAACAGGTCCAGCCAAAAAGACCACAGAGTTATCGAAAAGTTTGTAAAAAAACCAACAATCTTCAGTTCCTCACAATAATTATGTAACCACAAAGCTAACTTCAAACAAAATTCTAAAACCTTAATAATTTAACAGATGTGGAAGTAAATCTGGGCAAGAAACTATAAAGATCATCTATATCGATCCATGACATAAATATAAAGCAGTGGTCTTATTTTTAATCTCATGTGCCCTATTTTTTTCCATTTAAATATGAATTAGATCCCCTCAGATAATCTCATAATGAACAATAAGGTTAAAACATCAAAGCTACAATAATTCAGCCAAAGTGTAAGAAAATACAATAACAAAATCCAATAAATAAGCAAACATTTAGCAGCAAATACTGCAGTAAGGGGGATGGGGTAACTAAATTCTGAATGCCAAAGGCAAATGCACACAAAATTCAATTAGGCTTATTTAACTGTAACTGAGCTCTCCAGAAAATACAAACATTAAGTACAAATAATGACAACATACTGATCATCTTGAGTTTGCCAGCATCCTTAATAACTTTAAATATGGATTGGACATAGTCTGTCTTATACTGTATTTAGAAATAACTAAAATAAATCCATCTGATGTTGGTGATGTCTACATCTACACTGAACTGAATTCATTCATGTACCTACTATAAATAGCAAGAATACTCCTGAACAGGAAAGTTATGGTGATACATAAATGTTGGCCATAGCTTATATAAACTTATATTCTTACATTGTCATTCTCAGCTGCACTGAGATAATATTCTGAATTGAATAACAAAATAATTTTGCTTGCACCTTTCTAATATGCCTGTAAATAATATCTTAATAGTAATTTCATGAAATCTATCAAGTTCCATCTGATTGAACAGAGTATGAAATCATTAATTTTATAAATAAAGTGATTGTATTTGCTTCATTGACCAAAATAATAGTCATGTCTAGATTTGAAAAAAGAACAGTTGTTATGTCTGTCTGTACCTAACCATAATGATACAAAAATTATAAAATGCCTAAAATGGACTTATGGTACAAGATCCACCCTTTGGTACTTGTTACATACAAGTCCTATAAGGGTAGATTTTTTATATAACAATGATGCAACACTTATTTTATCACTTGCTGTCTCACGCAGGTGCATATGAAGGAGATGCTGTTCCATTCAGCTGCTTTACAGAAAGTACAGCATGGTTTTCCATTCAGATATTCGTTCTGATGTGAGTTGATGAAGAACCTATCAGAGCTACCCTATCTGGGACCACAAAAATCTAGGTAACTGCCAAATGTAACAGTTTTGTATATCTCTTTGCTGACATCTACTGGTCACCCAGATTTTTTAAGCCAGGTTTTGAAAGTCATAAGAATGATCAGGAGAAAGAAGAAATATTCCAAGGTAGCCTATGAGGACATCCTTCCACATATTATTTTTTTCTATATTTTATCAATTCTTAATCTCTTCAACTTTCCACAATACATACATCTTATTTACAGTTTTGTAGTTGACCATGGCTGATGTGTACCTGATGAGTTGACCATGGGGGAGCATGGTGGCTCATGAGGTTAGGACACTGGGCTGATGATTGGCAGGCTCGCTTTCAAGACCCAGTTGCTGCCATGGAATAGGGTCAGTTCCTGTCACATGCTCCAGCTCCTACCACCTCAGCAGTTTGAAAGTGGGCAACTGAGAGTAGATAGATGGGTACCACTTCAGTGGTTAACTTAATGGGAACATGAAAGAACCCCCAAGTGGGCATCCCCTAGATAATGGTAATGTTACCATTCAATCCTTTCAACCTGGAAGCACTTCAGCACTCCCAGCATAACTGTAGTAGTTGACCATAACTGCAAAAATTAATTAATTAATTAATTTATTTATTTATTTATTTATTCTTTCTTTCTTTCTTTCTTTCTTTCTTTCTTTCTTTCTTATAACCTATCATAATCACTATCACAGGCTTATAACATTACAAAGTTCAATTCCATTGATGCATCCAATCTAATTGTCAGATAATACAGCAAATCTACACTTTTGTTTCCTCTTCTTTTACTCAACTCATGTTTTTATGGTGTTGAATGTTCACAGACTATTCATATATCAGGAATTCAGTCAATGATTGGTTATTTGTCTGCCTGTGTGTATGTGTATGTGTATATCAGGCGATCAACTTCCATAGCATTCCAGTTCTATAGGCAGGGCACCTGTAGATAAATACACCTAAGAAAGTCTTTACCATTGTTCTCTCCAACTATACTAGATGTCAATCCTCAATTTTTCAGACCATAACATCTATATGAGCATAAAAGTTGAGGACTACAAGAATTAAGTTCAATAAACTTGAAAGCCACCAAGATTAGAGAAGACTGATTTGTTGGCTCATATTATACAACTTTACAAATAAATTATTTGTCGGTTCTGGATTTTAATTCTGATAATTGTGTAATAATTATCCTAAAGTAGCATGCTAGCTGCTTGATTGCTGGAAGCAGGGAGAAAGAAATATACGATTGATTACTTTATTTCAATTTATTTATACTGTTAAATAAAATAAAATCTGGCCCAACTAAGGAACATCAAAAGCATACAAATTATCAAACACTACAGTAGTAGTGAGATTCCAATGAACAAATGGGTAGAAACAAAGAACAGCAAATTCAAATTACCGTACCTGTGAATTTCTGACAACATGATTTGCACAGGCACCAATAATGTCAGTTTTATTGCAATAAAAATGAAGCAATTACATACAGGGAACATTTTTATAATAATGCCACTTACCATTTATACCGTGTTATTTAATCTTCAAAGTGCACCATTAACTTAACTAATTAATGGAGCTTTTTTGTATATAAAAGCTCTGATAAATTCTTCTGCATAAAGCTATTAAAGGAATTTAGTAAGCACTCAATGAAATGCAAAAATGGTTCTTAACTGAAGATGGGCTCTGAAATTAAGAAAAACAGAGGTTAGGAACAGAAGATTAGTTACAGAAAGGTGAAGATTTAGTAGAAATGTGTTCAGGCAGAATTGTATTTATTCATTAGTGTAGTTATCTATGGATATGGAGAGAAAATGCCACCATGCCATTTAAAATTTTGCTCAAACTTTCAATAGGCGTACAGAAATGCATAAATGACGATTTCTGAACAATAATGTTTTCTGACATTCAGCCTTGATTTAATGACCAGTGAATAATTTCATATGAATAGAATAATGTATATAAGTTAAATTCAGGAAAAAAAATTGGTAAAAAATCTATAAAAGTTTTGGATTAACTTCTCAGGCTTTGTCCAATACTCACCATGCCTATCCATCCAATATATTACATACATATAATCAGAAGGTGTGTTAAGGAGAAGGGAAGCAACACTCAAGTGATCATCTGCTGTGGTACAAATTTTAACTAGAACTAGTATTTTGAACTATAGTTACAGCATTTATTGATTTAATAAAATGTACAGATCATCAGCATATAATGTCCATTTGATATTTGTATACCAGCTATTACCAAAAATCTCCAGGCTCTTACAATAAATAAGCCTTCTTCCTTATCAGTAATATAATTAAATCAATAATTAAATTCAATAATTAAATCAGCATGTGCATATGGGTCAATTCCCATTCCATTTTTCAGTATAATTCATTGATCTGATTCAAATTTGCATTTTAATTTCAAAAGTTAGGTTGGTTTAGTTAGAATATTTGATCTGAAAAATGGGCCAAAGCCCATTGATCTTATGAATAAAAACAAAGGCACACAATTCATTTTGACATATTAAATCTATGCAGTATCTTGATTTAAATATTTGATATAAATTTGATTTGATTAGAACTACAAAAATCTGATCAGAGTATAGCAACAACAGAGTCCAAAACACATCCATTTATCTAGATTTGAAGTTCACATCAAATATTATTATTATTAATTTATTATTATTGTTGTTGATGGTGATGATGTTATTGTTATTGTTGTTGTTGTTAATATTATTTATTTATTTGAATCTATGGGCCACCCAACTCCAATGGAGTCTATCATCAAATCACCTTCAGGCTGAATTTTTGCTTAGCCCTACATATATAGATTCAAACATGCAATGCAAAGGCTGGTTTAAGCCTGCATCTGCATAGCGATTTAGAGAGTAAAGAGGATCTTGACAGAGATATGTGTGATCCATTACTAGATCAATAAGACAAAAACATGGCTTAAGCCCAAGTCGTGTAGAAGGCATGCAAAAACATCTTACACGGACACTTCCCTACTTCATAGGAATATAAGAGGGGGAGAAAATAAACTTTAATCTGAATATTTTCAGTGTTTTTGTTGTTTTCATTGTTTTAAAATATTTTTAGTATTTTTAACTGCATTTTTTTGAATTGTAAACCACCCAGAGTCATTGACTGAGATAAGCAGCTATAGAAATTGAATGAATGAATGAATGAATGAATGAATGAATGAATGAATGAGGCAATCATGATGTCACCTAATTTGGTTAATGAAACCTCTGCAAGAAAACAACCAAGCTCAGAGAGAACCAAGGACCCCTCATTTCAACCTTGAGTTACAAATATTCTCCCTTATTGACTAAAGCATAGACTTGCAAGATACTATTACACTAATCTTAATTTAGCCTTAAGGTGGAAGTGATATCTTGGTCTGGTTTACATCATTGGGCTGGCAGTTTTAAAGTAGGAAGGACCTTAAGTATGTAGAAGTATTCCTTCTGTAAATCATTCACATTGGATTGAAAATGCAAATTTTATATTATGGTTAATCATTCCCCACTGGGAGTGCATTATGAATTAAAGTTTTGTTTGCTTTTTGTTTGTTTGCTTATAATCAATGGTAAAATAATTGCAAAAAATAGATAAAAGAAATGATATGATAATGTCTTTCATGAATATTATTTGTGGGAACGTAATATACAAAACAATGTATAGATTTAGTACTAAATAAGTTAAATATTCTGAAACATTTCTCACTCTTCATAGTTTTGTTTATTATGTAGAAAGTGCCAGCCTTTAAAATAATTTATTTTACAGACAGATTTATTTTCATTCATTAATTTGTTCTAATTTTATTTTAGAACATTATGTTGGTATGGTGTAATGCAATATGGCATGAGCTGGCAACTTTTTTAGGAATGTTGCAGAGCATAAAATAATTGTGGTTACTGTTCTTTCTTAATTACCATGATAATCATCTCTGAAATTATTTAAAATGTATAAATTAAAAAGCAATAATATTACCACCATGCAACTAAAATAACATATTTACATTGATAATATGAGTTCAACGTATATATATAAATATATAAAATAAAATAACTTACAACCATCCATTTATTTCAAAGTTACAATGGCACTAAAAACAAGTGACTTATGACTGTTTTTCACCTTTACGACCATTGCAGCATCCCCAGGGTCACGTGATCAAAATTCGGACGCTTGGCAACTGGCATGCATTTATGATGATTGCAGTGTTCTGGGCTCATGTGATCCCCTTTTGTGACTTTCTAACAAGCAAAGTCAATGGAGAAGCCAGATTCACTTAACAATCATATTACTAACAACTATAGTGACTCACTTAATAACGTGTCAAGAAAGGTCATACAATGGGGCAAAACTCACTTAGCAAATCTCTTCTTTAGCCATTAAAATTTTGCGCTCAGTTGTGGTCGTAAGTCAAGGACTACCTGTTTTATGATCGCATTTTGTGATCCTTATGTATTTCAAATAAAAGGGGTCTAAATCCTAGTACAAGGGTAGGCAACCTTGGCTCTTTTATGACTTGTGGACTTCAACTCCCAGAATTCCTGAACCAGCTGGTTCAGGAATTCTGGGAGTTGAGGTCCACAAGTCATAAAAGAGCCAAGGTTGCCTACCCCTACCCTAGTAAATGATTCCTAAATCTATTTATTTCAGTTGAATACTTTCTCTATGTTAAGTTTTTGAAATGCCCGTTTATGGTAGCTAATGTTTTTTTAAAAATAAAAAATAAAAATGGGTAAATGCATTTGAGATAGATAGACAAAATAATAATCTCTGCATTTTATTACATAAAAAAATTTCTTAGAAACTAGAATAAAAGAAAAAGGAAGACCATCTCTGCTAGTGAAAGTATGGAATGAATTATGTCAGGCTTCTCTGAATTGATGCCATCCAGTTGTGGGGTCAACTGCAACTCATGTAATTTCATTAGCATAATTAACTAAACAAAAGCCAAGATATCTTGATGTATCGGTCTTTAAGTAGTTGGATTTCATAGTTAGGCAGAATCTGAAATTTGAATTTGAATTAGGGCAATCACTTTTAACGTCCTTTTCTATTTTTGCTGGAAGTCAGGTGGCATATAAATTTAATAAATTATTATAACTATTAGAGGGAGATTATTATATCAGAGTAGAGGCAGAGGTATCCAATGACAAAAGCAGCATGGTGCCATTTGTGACACAAGGTATGTTTCTTTTGTGTATGTATGTGCGTGCACATGTACAAAATGCATGCTCCTACAACACTGCATCACAACTTTCTGGTGCTCTTCTACACTGATAAGAGCAATTCTGAAATAACTATACAAAAAATAGAATGAAGGTTCACCAAACACAGTGACTGAATTCACATATTAACACCAGCCTTAGTGGAATCAATTAATCTAATCTCAAAGTCAGCTAATAGAGTGTATCTTGTAGCCAACCATCTATACAGCTAACAGTAAAATGGAATTAATTACGCCACGAGATATCACTTTGCCCATCCAAAAATTTGGCATGAAACACACTATATGGTATTGATTAGCCCTAGCTTTGGGTAGGAAAATAGGAAATGACATTCTGCAGAGACAGATCATTGATCCATCTGCTTTGGTACTGTCAGTATAGACACCTTCACTATGTCAGTGCTTTGCAGCAGTGTAATGGCTGGTCTGGGGAATAGAGTTGATATATTTCTGGCTCTGCCTTCTTTTAAAAAAAAACCTGAATCAAAGCTTTTTTTTTTCTTTTGCATATGTGCTCTTCGGTACTCATATGTTGGTTGCTTTCTCACTGGCATAACTTTTGCCAACTCCTGCTTCCTGGATCTTGGACTCCAAGTAATAATGCCCCCCTCCAACCCTCAGGGAGCGAGGGCTTAGAATGTCTCTCCTTTTCCACCAGCAACATGCAACTATCGGTGGTGGGATTCAAATCCATGAACAACTGGTTCTCTGCGTGGATCCAGGCCTGGGCCTCCGAGGCCTAGAACGGACTTCCAGAAGTGGCATCTCCGCACTTCTGGCAGGCCGTTCTAGGCCTGGGAGGCCTCCTCCAGGTCTCCCAGGCCTAGAAAAGACTTCTGGAAGCGGTGTGCATTCAGCCGGTTCTCCGAACTGAACAAAATTTAGCTACCAGTTCTGCCAAACTGGTGTGAACCAGCTGAATCCCATCACTGGCAACAATGCTCCAAAGCAGTATTTCTCAATCTTAGCAACTTTAAGATAAGTGGATCTCAACTCCCAGAATCCCCCAGCTGGGGAATTCTAGGAGTTGAAGTCCACTCATCTTATAGTTGCCAGAGTTGAAAAACACCAGTTTAGTGGAATACAGGTAGTCTTTAGGACTTACCACAATTAAGCAGAAAATTTCCATTGTTAAGCAAGATAGTTGTTAAGTGAATTTTGCCCCATTTTATGATCTTTCTTGACACAGTTGTTAAGTGAATCACTGTAGTTGTTCGTAACACACAGTTATTAAATGAATCTGACTTTCCCATTGACTTTGCTTGTCAGAAGTTGCAAAAGGGGATCACATGACCCTGGGATACTGCAACCTCATAAATACATGCCAGTTGCCAAGCATCTGAATTTTGATCGTGTGACCATGTGAATGCTGCAATGGTCATAAGTGTGAAAAACAGTCAGAAGACACTTTTTTCAGTGCCATTGTAACTTTGAACAGTCATTAAATGAAAATTTGTAAATCAAGAACTATCTGTAAGGAAAATGCCAGCATACTATTGTTTCATCAACAAAGCTTGCAAGAGTTTTTCAAATTAGCAGCAATATCTTTGCAACTTAGAAGTTTCCTTCCTTCCTTCCTTCCTTCCTTCCTTCCTTCCTTCCTTCCTTCCTTCCT
>NW_015386298.1:314438-345648 GCF_001527695.2 Protobothrops mucrosquamatus
CTTTTGCGGATGATTTAGTTTTTACATTGTCTCAACCAACTGAGTCACTGGAATCTTTGTTGCAAGTGCTGCATCAATATGGCAAGGTGGCTGGATTTAGAATTAATGTTAACAAGACTAAAATTCTCACAAAGAATATGATGGCCAAAGACAAAAATCAACTTACGCAAATATCAGGTTTTGAAGTGGTTAGTAAAGTCAAGTACCTGGGAATTTTCTTGTCCTCCTCTAACATGAAACTGTACCAGAATAATTATGAAAAATTGTGGAGATCAGTACAAAAAGACTTATCAATGTGGAAAAAACTTCATTTTTCTTTGCTGGGTCGTATTGCGGCCATTAAAATGAACATTTTACCTAAGTTTCTTTTTCTATTCCAGATGATACCTATCTTAAAAAATGAACTTAACTTGAAAGAATGGCAGAGAGACTTGAATCGTTTTATTTGGGAAGGCAAGAAAGCGAGGGTTAAATTTAAGATTATTCAAGATGTTAGAGAACGTGGAGGACTTAAAGCTCCAAATTTGACACTTTACTATGACTCTTGCGCATTAACATGGATGTCGGATTGGATTAACCTGTCTAACAAGAGGATATTGAATTTGGAAGGATGGGACTTGTACTTTGGGTGGCATGCCTATCTTTTTATGCAGAAAAAGATTGATAAAACTTTTAGAAATCACATAATAAGGGCTGCATTGTTAAGAGTTTGGCAAAAGTATTTTTTCAAGTTTGATGTTAAACTTCCAGTTTGGGTGATACCATCACATATTTTCTTGACTATACCAAGATTTGTGATTATGGAGGCGCCATCTTATAAAGATTTGTTATATTTGAGTGGCAGTGGTGAATGGTGCCTCAAATCAATAGAAGTTCTGAGACAGAAGTATCCAGACTTTTCTTGGCTTGTGTATAGACAAACTCAAGAGAGATGGCGAATCGATAAAAAAACTGCTTTTTTTATGGAAAATGGGAATTTTTTGAAACAAGTAAGGGATGATGCTAAAGGACATATTAGAAGGATATATAATGTTTTATTAGAATTGGATTCAGAAACTGAGCTAGTTAAAGATTGTATGATTAAATNCCTTCCTTCCTTCCTTCCTTCCTTCCTTCCTTCCTTCCTTCCTTCCTTCCTTCCTGTACTGAAAACATGTTATAAGTACTAACACTTTATTTCATTTTTCGTTAAGGAATTCAGGGACAAGATGGTGCTTAGATAACTTTTTGTGCTCCCTGAAGTCCTGGGAAGGAAAGAAAGGCTTTTGTTATGAATTGATTAAACATTCATGTGATCTCATATAATTATTTGATTATTTTATGCTAATGTAGGTATGGGTTTATATTTTTTGAACTATTTCTATAAACTCAATAAAACAAACAGCAAAAATCCTACTCCATACTCTAACATCACATTTTATTAAAGTCACCACTAACTGCGAGAGATATCTAGGCATCCTAGTGGACTATCACTTAAGTATGTGCAAGCAGTGTGCTGCAGTTGTCAAAAACAACAACAATGCAGTCCAGGGCTGCATCAACAGAGGGATAATATCAAGACCATGAGAAGTGATAATGCCACTTTATAGTGCACTAGTGAGGTCACATTTAGAATACTGCATCCAGTTCTGGTCAACATGATACAAAAAAGACAATGAGGCCCTAGAAATTGTGTAGAGAAGAGCAACAAAGATGATAAAGGGTCTGGAGGCTAAATCATATGATGAACAGTTGAGGGAGCTAGGTATGTCTAGCCTATCAAAGAGAAGTTTAGGAAGAGATGATAACTGTCTCCCAGTACTTGAGGGACTGTCACAGCGAAAAGGGTTATTCTTCAAAATACCAGAGAGCAGGACAAGAAATAATGGGTGAAAGCTTGTTAAGGAGAGATCCAATCTAGAAGTGTCAGAAGAATAATTTGGGGTTCCAACTCAAGCCAGGATTGAAATCCAGACAGCTATGAAGAAAGGAGATTTATTTATTCCCCAAAGCAAAGATGTTTGCTATGGGGGTAGCTACAGAGAAAATGAGGTGCAGAAGGGCTGTTTTATAGGGGACCTTGTCTTTGGTGTGGGTCTTGAGGGGTGTCTAGGTGTGTACATGCTAGTTCTAGGGTGACATTTGAGGGGCATAGGCATGTGTGGGTACATGTCATCTATGATGTTTATTCTGCAGTTCCACCGGGAAACAGTTTTAATTAACTCTATTTGTGTTTACTGACCTTCTATGCTGTGTGAATTAAGTCTGGGTAACTTATTTGGGGATTTGTGTAAAGATTTTCCATTATTTGCTATTTTTATTTGATTAACTTAGTTTCAGCTTGACTATCAATTATCTATGGAAATGCTGATTCTCAGTCCATTGTGGATTCTGTTAAAGTTTAAGGGAAGATGGAGACATATAGGGAACAAAATATATGTTGATATAAAACTTCTCACAGCAGAAGAAATTTTCTGACAGTGAGAACAATTAATCAATGGGTCAGAATGTCCTATGATTTCTTAAATAAGATTTTTCTGTATTAAACTACTTCACTGAAAGGTCAACATTCAGAAGAGCATGTTTAAGCAGTTGGTCCCATCTACAGTGTATGCAATGTGAGTTTCCACACAGGTAGGGAATCCTTTCTATGCCAAATCCTAACTATATTCTGAGCTTTGTAATCTAAGGAAGTCTATGTGCATTTAGATATTCAGCAGACTATATCAATTGTGTATCTAAGGTTTGGATAATCCCAAAAAGGTCAAGAGCACACCTGTAGGTTTCTCTTCTGAAATGTTTTCTATGTTCATAGACATTCAAGGTTAGTCCTAAATGGGTAGATAAAAGTGGAGACTGCTGTAAAAATTGTTTTAGAATGTGGAGAGATTATGTGCTGTACTACTTCGACCCTATTATTTTTGCACGTTTCTAGGTGTTTTATTTTTAAACACTAAATGTCCCTGAAGATAAAATTTACCTCTTCTCCAGCTTTCAGCCTTTGGAGAAATTTTAATTTGGGGTACATCCAAAAATGTCTAAAAAAAAATATAGTCCACTCTATTGTTTTGGCATTCTGCCATTCGTTCTGCTGTCACTTAGAGGTTTTATTCAGTTGTGCTCAGAAATAGCCATATACCCTCACTCAGCATCTATATTTCTCCCAGTGCTTCCTAATTTTTAATACCAATAGAAAAGTTGTTTTTAGCTGCTATCATTTCAACCCCAGCCTTGACTAATGTTAATTAAGGCATGAGTGATTTTATATTTTGACAGCTAAAAATTGGTTTGGGTGCATACTTATGTCCTTGTTGTTTCTTTAGTCACTTCTTGATGACTCAGCACTTGCTGAGTCACAGATTCATGCATGAATTGACTGTGACAGAATACAGTAAGATAACCATAAAGCAGAATGAAAAATTCATCCTTGGCATTCAGTACTGAGTGATGACAACATTACTATTCTTGACAAAACAAAGAAACAATGGATGCATTAAACATTTAGTATTTGCTTGAAAATCAAAATGGGAAAAGAGAACCAAAAATTCCAGTTTCCCTCCTCCCCAATTCCAGTTGCATCATTTTGTCAATAATTGTAGAAATGTTTTTCACAGCTATGCTAGACTAGACTATTAGGAAAGTTACACTTGATTTTTCTGAATTACTGCTGATGCCATGTTCAAGAGCCGTGGAATTAGTATGCTGATTTAAAATAATTCTTTCTGTATTTTCTCTGAATAAAAAATCTTAGTTCCATTATTTCCATGTTCTCTTACATTTATTTATTATTATTTGGGTCATCCTTTCTCTTTTCATACTTAAAAACACAAAAAAGTTCCACAGGATTTTCATTCATGTTTTTTTTTAATCTAGTATACTCAAGAAGGGTCACCTGTAAGCATAACTATTCACAAGCAAAGGTAACCACAGCAACATTAAGATGCTAAATGGAGGATGGTCATTCTTTTCAGATGTCAACCAAGTTATGACTGATCCAACTCAGGCGTATTTATTTAAACAATTATCAGAGGTAAGATGTTGCTTCCTCAAAAACATCAGGAAAAAATATTGATTGTTTTACTATTACTTTCTCAGTGATAATGTACAAAACACTGCCAATATCAAAATTATATATACAAATGCTAGTATATGGGAAAAGTACAGATAATTATTATGTTGCCACAGAAAATAAATATAGAAATGTTCCATTTATGTTAATGCCACTAGAATACATTATTAGATAAATGTGCAATAACTGCTTGTTCCTTCAGTGCAAAGCTTCCCCCTCCCCCGTTTCTAGTGCTACATAATGAATGCTGTTTTTTCTAAACAAGAAAACACAAACTCATTTCATCTAGCATACCTAGATATTATTTACTTTTTATTACTTGTAGCCCTTCCCCATACACATCTGTTATTTAGGAGTAGCAAGCATGAATGGCAAACAGCCATTTGTCTAGATTTCATCATACAATGTATTTATGTATTATATTGTTTCCTGCCTTTTTACTTTATAACTAACTCAAAGTGGAAAACATACATAATACCCCTTCTTCTTTCTATTTTCCCCACTACAACCCCCTGAGGTAGGTTCGGCTGAGAGAGTGACTGGCCCAAACTCAACCAGTCGGCTTTCATGCCTAAAATGAGACTAGAACTCACAGTCTCCTGGTTTCCAGTCAGCACCTTAACCACTAGGCCAAATTGTGCTAATCATCTCTGATTTCCATTGGTCACTGATCTGTCACCTTTTGGCTATCTGGTTTAGTCTCTAGCCCAGAGATGCCGGCCCGTGGGCCGGTTTCATCATACTGAAGCCGCGCCTATCCCATTGCCAGTAATGGCAAAACCGGGCCGATACATTGCGCGACGTCACATGACGTCGCGAGTTTGACATGTCTGCTCTAGTCTCTGGGACTAACCTTTATGAAGTTTCTCTCCAGGTCATCCATAAGACCTTTGGCATATCTGTATTAGCATATTTTCTCATAAGTGCACATGTAATATATTGCTAGTGGATTAACTATAATAGAAATTTTAATTACAAAGGACTTTTACTTAAATCCCCGAAAAATCTAGCAAAAAAGTAATTGAAATACATTAAAATGTAATGCATTTTACAAAGTAATTCATGGTTTGTTTGAAACATGATTTTAATAGCTTATGAATCATGCCAATCATTCTTAACACATGCTAAAACCTATCAGCTTAATTCGTTTAAACTGTCAGGACAATGTGGCATTGTCAGGAGACTGTGCCACATTGTTTATTCCTGCACTACAGACACAAATTTTACTGTATTTACTGTACACACAACATATGCTGATATAAGAGATAAGGGAAAAGAACATAAGAGATCAGTAATTGTGGCTTTACATACATACATATATATATATATATATATATATATATATATATATATATATATGTATGTATGTATGTATGTATGTATGTATGTATATATATATACACATACATACATACATATATACATACATACATACACACGCACACATACACACACATACTGATATGAGTGATAAGAGATAAGTATAAGCATAAGCGATAAGTAATTATGCCTTTACATAAATCAAAAGCTGAATGCATGATGCATAGCAGCTTAAAGCAGAAGAAATATTTATTTCCGAAGACACAGAACTACTCAACATCTCCTCCTTGTGACAAATTGAAACTTCAGAATCTCTCCATATAGAAAATATTTATCAGTTTATGAATGTTAGCAAATACTCTGGGCCTTACTATTTCCTGCCAAGATTTTGAACCCAGTCATTTCACTCCTATAAATAGCCTATTGGAAAATTCCTGTCCCCAACCACATTAGATATCAAGTCTACTGTAGGTATGAAAGAACAAAAATACAGAGAACGTAAGGAAGGGGAAGATAAATTTTTGCAATGTGGGTCTTATCTCTCTCTCTCTTTTTTTTTTTTTGCACAGATCAGCTATCCAGTACAATCAGTAAGCAGTTCATGCTTTGGAGGAGTTAAGGGTAAACGCACATAGTTTCTCAATAACATTTCAAAAAATATCAAAATGAAAAAGCACGGCTCTGTATTTCCATCATATTTATTGTGGGTCAAACTGGTTGTAGCTTTAGGATTCCCATATCTAGGCAACTTTTCTGCCCAGTTTTTGAAAGAGCAACTGGTGAATCGCTTGTGGGTTTGGCTAAACATTCTCATTCTCTGTCAGAAATAGTAGAGGAAAATATGAGCTCTGCAAGCTTAGCTTTTATCACAGAGGCCTTTGTACTTTGTCATTAGGCATTCATTTTTGCTGTTTTGCAAACTCTGTAAGTTTGTTGTATATTATGCAGCATGTTGCCTTAATGCTATTGCCTATCTTCATAAAAGCTTTTAAGAAACATGAGAAAATCATCAGCAATAGCACTTAGATATATATACTGCCCCATAGTGCTTTACTACACTGTCTGGGCAGCTTACAGAGTCAGCATTATTGCCCCCCAACAATCTGGGTTCTCATTTTACCAACCTCTGAAGGATGGAAGGCTGAGTCAACCTTGAGCCAGTCAGGATCATATTCCAGACTGTGGGCAGAGCTTGCCTGCAATACTGCATTCTAACCACTGCACCAGGGCTCCACTAATTACCACTGATAGTTTCTCTTCTATTGTATCTCTTCAATGAATTCTTGACTCTTAGTTCATCTCATTTACTAGTAAGACCAACTCTTTTGGCACATACATATGCAATATGTTTCTAATTAATTCAGAGCAAGAATAGCTGATTAGTTACTAAAGGATAATACTGTTCAAATGTACCGCTTCTGACGCAAACAAATGAAGCTGATATTGAATAAATATTAATATATTATATATAATATATTATAAGCTTTAGTACAAGCCAACAGAATGCTGCAGCTACCAAAAAAGCCAACATAGTCCTAAACTGCATACACATAGGGATAACATCAACATAATGGGAAGTGATAGTACTGCTCTCCACTGCACTAGTAGGATCACATTTGGAATACTGCGTCCAGTTCTGGTCACCACAGTACAAAAAAGATTCTGAGCCCTAGAAAGAATGCAGATAAGAGAAACAAGATGCTAAGGGGTCTGGAGGCTAAATCTGGAGTCTAAGGGAACTAGATATGTTTATCTTAACAAAGCTTGAGGGACATACAATAGCAGTCTTCCAAACTAGAAGGGCTGTCATGGTGAAGAGGGCATCCATTTATTCTTCATAGCACCAGAGGGCAGGACAAGAAGCAATGCGTGGAAGGTTGTCAAGGGAGATCCTGACAGTGAGAATGATTAATGAATGAAACAGCTTGCCTCCTGAAGTTGTGGATGCTCCATCAGTGGAGGTTTTCAAGAAAAGATTGGGAGCCCATTTCGTGGCTTGGGCAGAAAGCCAGGTCTTCAGTGACCTACAAAAGACCAACAGGATTGGGCTTATCCTCAACTCTATGACAAGAGAAGGCACAACTCCTGGTACATACCAGTTAACATAACTTGGCTGGTGGGATCCATAATATGTTTAACCCGCCAGGTTAAATTAAATAAGACATTTCAGAGTCTTATTTAATTTAATCTGGGAGTTAAATTACAATTTGCTTTCCATTCCCTCTCCTTTTCCACTTTTCCATTTTCCATTTTTCTGGCTACCTACAGCAAATTTTACAATGCTCTGTGAAACTGAATCAGCTAAATGTTAAAATTCTGCTCTTCTAGGAAGATAAATTTCAGGAAAATCCATACCCATTTTGTTCATTATATCCTACAGTTTTTATGTAAGTTATATTCAACAACATAATAATTATTAAGATAAGTTACTATAAATTCTGTCCAAAGTCACTCAGAGTGCATTTCTATCTATGCCTAACAACACATAAGTCCTCCAGCATTCAGTCAGGATTTTCTTTCTAATAAGCATGTTTATTGTCAGTCCTTCTCTTCCTTATAATTGTCTATATATCTTTCAGGCTCATAATCTTGTTCATTTATCTCTTTCTTAAACATTAGTTGTTAAACAAATTTGAGAATGTCAAGTAGTTACACGTAAGGATGTTTTTAATTACGCTAAGAATATTGCTTTTAAAACAATCAGTTTTATAATTAGACATAAAATATGTAAGTCTATTTCAAGAAATGAAATTTTGAAATGACTGACATTCTGCTCAATGAGGCATAATGAAACACAAAACTTGGATACAGAACTGCATCAAAATGTGAAATATTTGCAATCAACATTTTTTTAATGTCTTTATTGGTGTTGCACTTCCTATACATAAATATTCAGAAATAAGTTGTTTCAAGTTAAAGGAGGATATGATGAAAAAGGAGGAAAACAGTGAGAAATACTAAACAACTAAATACACCTTCAACTAAAATAAGATGATGATGATGATGATGATAGTAATAATAATAATAATAATAATAATAATAATAATAATAATAATAATAATAGCCAGTGATGTTAGATGATCACTCACTAGATTATAGACTCTCCCCACTCAGGATACTATTTTTTCCCCCAGATATATAGAACTTTCATTGTATGTTTTCCCCATCCTTCATTTACACACACTTACACACACACACATACACATGCACATAGGGATTTTGGAGATTTTTTTTACCAATTGATCAGGGCTATACAAACAAGGTAAATTAACACAAATGGCAAACATTATATAAATTCAGTTTTAGCAGACATTTGGATTTGAAATATATCTGTTCAAATCATCCATTAATTTAAAATTCTACTGTACACAATTTTAAACAATAACTTGATCTAGCGGAACCCAGAACAACTTACATGAGTGTGGTATGGATTTGCAAAGGATTGGGAGGCCACAAAGCAGTGAGTAACCTGTACTAGCAAAGGGTCAAGTAGAAAGTATGCATCTGCCCCAACAAGTGAATGATGGATGCTTCCCTCAACAGTTTGATGTGGGCAAATTAAGGGTTAAAATTGTTTTGGGAGAGTTTTAACCCTATATACAAAAGTAGCCCAGATGGATTGGAAGAACAAAGGAAAAAGGAAGGGTACAGGATGAACCAAGAGAGGGATTGCCCCATACTTCTTTCTTCAAGAGAATTTCATGCTGCTTCACTTATCGCTCCAGTTGTGAGAAGCACTGGACAAGTTCTCTCTTTTATTGTCCCATGCCTCTGCATTATGCCTATGATATTTTCCCCAGTTAATTCTTATTAATTTCACCCCATCTCCCTTCTATCCCAGACTGATAAGTGCTCAAGAGAATGGCAGTGCTGGAAAAAAGTAGTTGTGACCAGCAGAATCCAGAGTGCTTGACTACATGTTGATGAGTAACCCATTGGAAGGTCTAAAGAACCAGGTTGGGGACAGATCATCCTGAGCAAGGTCTACCTATGGGGTCACTAAAAGTTGGCCCCAACTTGAGGGCATTAAATCAATCAATCAAATCTTTGTTTTAGTACTATGGGGTTGTTATAGAGAATTCTGAAACAGTAAATCATGCCAGGCTTAAAAATGTAAAGATCTGAAAAAATGTGTTTCCCCGCAATGAGGCATTTTAAAAAAAATAGGAGATAGATCATCTTAGGCATGGTACATTTATGTGGTCACTGACACTAAATCAATCAATCAAATATTTGTTTTAGTATTTTGGGGTTGTTTTAAAAAATTCTGAAACAGTAAATTGTGTCAGGCATAGAAATGTAAAGATCTAGAAAAAAAATAGGTTGCTTGAAGCATTAAAAAAAAGAAAATAAGTTAAACTATTTTTGTTTTACAAACATGGTTTAAGAAATTGGAAAATTTGGGGAGAGACAAAACAAATATTTCTTAATATTTTTACTTTAAGTAATATAGAATAGGGGTCCCCAACTGCTGGACTGTGGCCCAGTACCAGGCCACAGCCTTTCAGAACTGGATAGTGGAAGTGATGGGCAAGCGAGTGCTCAGCTCCACTTGCACGAGCGGTGCACATGCACACACACAGCTTCATTTGTGCAAGCAGTGGGTGAGCGCTCACCTGCCACTCACACTGAACCATCACATATCCCCCTCTCCCCCTGTCACGCTGGTCCACAAAGCCAGAAAGGTTGGGGAACGCTGATATAGAAGTTAACTTCAAAGACATTATATTTGGAAATAATCTAAGTCAATCTTACAGATTAAAGAAAATCTTCCATTTTCAGAAAACATTGAAAAAGTAAAAGTAATATTGTATAACAAAAGGCACAGATGTAGGAACTACTGATAATATTTCAGATTTAAAAAGTGGGACAAATTGTACAAAATATTACAGAACGAGATATGTATTTAAATGGAAAGATGCTCAGTTTTCTTTAATTCAGCAATTTTTACTTCTATTTGTAATGAAAAGGAAAACACTCAAAACTGAGTCATTGCACCTATAATTATTTGGAGTAAAGCGTATTTTTCAGAAACAAGCACCAAATGTACTTGTATAAGCAATCAAGACATACATAATTCATTTTGTACAGTTAGGAAAATAACATTATATTTATAGAACTCATTTTGCAAAATTAACCATTACATACATTTTCCCAAAAACTTTGAATTTTTCTTTTAAAAAGAAAATTTTTTCAATGTTTTTGGAAATTTGAAATCTCATTACTTTATTTTAATTTTGAGAGAACAATGATAAAAAGATGTGAGATATGATGAATAGATCCCATTCTGACAGTTACAAAGTTGATCTTTTTCAAAGGTTAGCTTGATTGTAAGCATAATCAAGGTACCTTGTCAGTGGCTGAGTTCACACATAATTGTTGAAAGAAAAATCTTCATCAGGGTCCAGTCCAAGCTGGGAATAAACAAAATGGAGACTGCTTTAGAAAGAAGGTTGTAGTTTATTAAAGAGCAGAACCACAAGACATGTGGCTCTGGAGCAGCTGACTACATGTTGCTGGGAGTGGTGGGTTTTTATACTTTCTTGGGCTTTTGTGTTTGGAGTTGTTCCCGTGGCATGAACTTTGACCTGAGGTTCAGTGTGCCCTTTTTGTATTCTGATGGTGGTGGGTTAATTCTATTATGTCCTAAAGGTCATGTCCTGCTTTCCAGGGGCTGATGGCTATATCCTGTGTTGGATGGGTGATGGGTTGCTGGTTCTAATCCTATCACTCTGCTATTGTTAGCTATCAGTTTTGCTGCAAGGTATTTCAAAATATTTGGTCTTGAATGGGCTTCTGCCTGCTAGTATTTGCTCATGAATGGGTCCTCAGACTTTCTGAATGGGATTATCAAATATGCATTTCTACAGACCTGGCCTCTGCCTGGGGCTATAAAGAAAAACTAGGCCCGTTTTTCTGCCTTTAAAATCCTTTGGAGAAATATAACATTCTGCCTTTTTAATATCCCCTAAAATATTTCCTTCTCTGGGTGGGGGCTGACTTCCCACAAAATGATAAGCAATTATTTGTTTTGATTATGTTATTTTGAACACACTAATAGGGATTTGTTTATGAATGTTGGCACAAGTCTAAATGTGCATTACCTCTAGACTTCTAAATTAAACTATTTAATTAAGCTTTTAAAGTAGAACACAGGAAATATATTATCAGAGGTTTCCATGGGGAAGGAACTAGGGAGGAAATGTATGTAACAGAACAATCGTTCTCCTTTACAAATCTGTATATAGCATTGCTAAACCACCATAAACCAACATAGCTTGCATTATGATGTCACAATGCACATTTTGTCCTTGGAGTAAGGAATGGCTTCCTATGTATGTTCATGGTTGTGGGCTATTGTTTATATACAAACCTCTCCTAATATAACTCTGTTTGAGCTATTTGCTGACTAGTTACTACATACAATAATGGATGTTGGTCTCCTGGAATTTAAACACACAGCATTTGTCATACCCTGAGCCATAAAGTTCTCTCCTTCCCTCCCTCCCTCCTGAAATTTAAGAATGTGTATCTATTCCTGGTTAGAACAAGTTAAAATAGTATCAGACAATTGTAGAAATAGGGCACTATAGGAGAGCATTCATCTAATCAAATCACTAATACATTTCTACATTAAGATGTATAAAAATAACTTCCCCATCTGCCTGAACCACGAAAAAAGAAAATTGAGCTAGCCTTTCCTTTAATAGTTTCTCTAATTAACAATCTAATATTTATGTCTGATGATTACTTGTCATAGGCTTTGGAGTTAATGTACAATGATATGTGAAACTTCTTTCTGTATATATACAACATCTTGACTTAGATAAATATATGTGAAATTGTCCTTCCAAAAGTTGAGATCTCTATGCCTTGTCTTTTATCAGCTTTTCTATAACTTTTGGGAAAATAGCTATCTAAGGAACACAGAAGGAATGTATGCCTTAATTTTTGAGGGTTCCTCCTGCAATTAATTTCACTGTTTGGGCACACTGGATGGCAAGACAAAGGAACATATATGCAATTTGTCTTCAATCTCTAGTCAGAGATTCCTACATTTCATTTATTTTATACAACCAAATATTATTTCCTTGAAGCTCATATCTATTTGTACTTCATTTACCTATATCCTCTTCTAAGTCATATGATGATTCCCTTCTGACTTTTTTTTAATTTACTTACTTTAAAATGTTCTATGCCACTATTCAAAACCTGGTTTCCCCATGTTTGCTATAGCTTTGTAAGTGAATTTGGCTGATAGTTCTTAATAATATTTTGCTTAAAATGGATTAGACTAAACTAAACCCAGTTTGGCATCAGGCCAGATAGCAGGAGACTTTGATTTCTACTCCTTCCTTAAGCACGAAATCCATCTGGATAACCTTGGGCCAGTCATCCCAAAGGTGCTTTTCCAAAAGGCAACTGGACTTTCTTGGGGGGGGGGGGGGTTCTTGAAAATGTTGCACTTCTCATCCAAGAAGCTTCTTGAATGAGAAGTGAAAAAGTTTTCCAGGAAGCTTCTTGGATAAAAAGCAAAACATTTTCAAGGAACAAAACCAAGAAAGTCCAGTTGCCTTTTGCAAAAGCACCTTCGGAACAACCATGACCTGGATAATTTAGAATCTCCAAAGACAGTTGGGCCAATCACTGTCTGTCAGCCCAACCCTCCTCACAGGGATGTTGCTATGGGGAAACGAGGGGGAAAGAGTATTATTTGTAGACTAGCACTGATGATGTTACCTAGTTTGGGTAATGAAATGTCTGCAAGAAAACAAGCAAGCTCAAAGAGCACCAAGGACCCCCTCAAAAGTATTATTTGTCACCTCAACTTACTTATAAAAACAATAAAGGCAGGATAGAAATCTAATAATAAATAAAAATAAAATAAATTATAACCTATCTGTACCATCTAAGGACTAATTCTATTTCAGTGACATAGAAATTGTTTTTGGGAAAATACTTGTTCACCAGATGGGCAGATGCACCTGGTAAACAAAAATAGAAACTGTTACAAAGAAAGAAAAAGTTCACTGTATATCAGTGAAAATTGTTATTTGAAAAGCAACTGAGCTTTATTGTGTTGTAAATGTGATTAAACACTGCCAGCTCATGCCAATCAGTTGTTAATGGGTCTATTGTTCATTTTTCAAAGTACTGCTATGTAATGCAGGCAGTTATCTGAAGCATCATCAAAGCTATTTACCAACCATTCATCAACATTAACTCCCATTGTGGAAATACAGGGTGCAGTTGTTAAAGCTACATACAAAAGGCAGGAATTGCAAGCTCTGATCAGTTCAGACTTTGCTCTACACTCTCTTGCTGCTACTGGATTGTGCTCTGGATCTATATAGATATAATAGCCTGAAAGACTAGAGGAGAGTCATAATAATAATGTAGTGAAAATGGAAGGCTTTCTAAGGTCTAGAATAATAGCACCCATAAGTAGTAAGACTCAGCAATCTAGAATGAGGTGAAACTTGTACACAGCAGATAAGGGCAAAAATACTCCTTCAGATGGCAAAAGCTGCTGGGAACAAGGGAAATATATATATATATTATTGTGTTTGTTGTCACTGTGAGCAAAACTGGGTGACTCAGTAATATTTCACCATTAGTACTTCAAGCTAAAATGGCACAACAATCTGCCTTGAACTTTATGTGAATTATACCCCTTTTGCTGAAAAAGTTCAAATTTGTATATTTTGAAAAGAACTTGACCAACAGAAAAAGACATAGTTTTCATATTAAAACTTCTCCTAAATAATGATATTATTATTGATTTAGATTCATATTCCTTCCTACCACAGTGAAGTAGCTTATCTGAGAGAGTATCCTATTAATTCAATGGTTCCCATTAATTCAATGGTTGAATAGATATGAAAAGAATAATACTTTTAGTTAGTATGCACAGTACAACCGCCGTATAAGCATATTTTTAGAATTTGCATTAACAATGTATTTTACTGTAGCTTAGTTTTATAATACGCAACCTAGCTGGATGGATATAAATACAATTTCAGAATGCCACTAAAATCAATATAGTTTTGGGGCTTTTTTATTACATGCAAAAATAAAAGGACAGAAGAAGGAACATCTTCTGCTTACAAAATCGTATATCTATCATGTGTTAGATTAAGATCTAAATATGCTATAAAATTAAATCATTAATATTTTTCAGTTCACTTAAAGAAAAAAAAATAAACTAATTTCCTCAGCAATTCAAAGTTCCCAATGGTTCTCAAATGAGAAATTTGGCAGCAAAATGTATATTGAAATCCAGAAAGAGAGATAAACTCAAAATGGGTAATCATGAAGACTTAGTGAAATGCCAAATCACATAAAATACTGTACTTTATAGCACTCTCTGGGCAGTTTATAATGTAGAAGCATTATTTGCCCTCAAAGTTCTGATTTTACCAACCTCAGAAGGATGAAAGGCTAAGTCAACCTTGAGGCTGGTCAGGATCGAACTCCAGGCTATGAACAGAATTTGCATGGAATACTGCCTTTTAACCACTGTGCCACTAGAGGCTAGGTTCCACCATAGCAGAGAAGATTCCATCATAACATAACAGTTTCACCATAACAGACAATTTAAGATTTCAGTTGAGGTCCATGGAACAGAAGGAAAGGTGTGGTTTTCTAACTATGGATTAGTGAAAGAGGATTGCAATGGAAGCTAGCATACAATGAACAAGACTGGTAAACTGGATCATGATGGTGAGGGGAAGAGGGGAGAAACACAGACTACAAAAAAATTACTATGTGAGATTACAATTACTATGTGAGATGCTTCTAGCCAGACTTATATCCCTTCTAGCATATTCTATTCCATTCCTCCATTCCCCAAATTTTTCTCTTCCAGTCATTTTCAGTCAATAATTCTCATTGTACTTTGTATTTTAACCCTTTTATCATACCGAATATTGTAAAATGCTCAGAGGTACGAGGAAACAGAACAACACCATGAGCTGATCAGAGATGTATATTTATTGCTACTCACCTATTTATAAGAATCTCGCCAAACTAACTATACTCTTTTGAAAACAACCAGATAAGGATCCAGGGACTTTTTGGGGAGGTGGGAGGGGGTTTGTCTCCATCGCTTCCTCCCCTGCAGCAATTCCAGGCTAGCCAGTCTCTTCCCTCTTCAGCTACCAATAGTACCATAGATACTTGCTGGAGTATAATAATAGATAATAATATTTATTTATAAATAAATATTTTAGAAGTATGATTGCTGATCATGAGTGGATAGTACCATTTGCCTTTTGAAAAAGGGGACATCAAAAGCGAGTTAAGTTTAAGTTTATGTTTCTATTAGGGATTGACCATTTTGATAGCTATACTTAACATTTGAATGGAGGCCATAATGGGCATGGCAAAGATGAAAAATGTGTGAAGTTAGAATTTGCACTTTGGGGACAAAGTTAAGAAGACAGTTTGATTTGTTTTGGGGAAAAAATACACCTACAAAAAGCATGCACTTGCATACAGTATTCCATCCCAAAGCAGCATGTAATCCTGTCAACTATTTTAAGAAAAAATGATTAGAAAGCGCTCTGAAAAGAGGAAAAAATGTTTGTTGAGGCTACCAAACAGGCTGGGTGCTGAGGGTTATATTCTTGTGCATATAGTACAAACAAGAGTTATATCCATAACATTTCTTGATAGGGTTTCCTACCATTATTTTCCCCAAAATAAGACCTGATCTTATCCCCTTTACCCCAGGGATGTGGGGGGCACCTTCCTGGCGTGGCCTGGCCCGCCTGAAAGATGAGCAGTTTGCAAAAGAGGATATTTTGGGAAAAGAGAAAATCAATTAAAACCATTATGTGGATTATGGATTATAGAAATCAATTGTTAATGATTGTTTTACAAATGTAACCCAGACAACACACTGTTCACCAATTATTGCGATTTATGTTTAAAAATAAATCAATAAAATATATTACAAAAAAAGAGGAGTTAGGCCAAAACTTGATGCTGTAAAGGCCTCTCATAATGATCAAACTACTCATTCAGTCTTCTTTCTATGCAGCAGAGCATTTTTTTTAGAAAAAAGGAGAAAATAAATACACATCACAACAATGGTGTGTGAGAAGTCTCCGTCAACTGCTTGTGAATACCCCCAGAGCCATCTGGTTGATCATTGTGAGAAACAAATAGTGGACTGGGAATTGACTCAGAAGAGTTACATTCACATTACCGTGTTTCCTGGAAAATAAGATCCAGTCTTATTTTTTAATTATTTTTTTTCCTCCAAAAGAGGCACCATGTCTTATTTTCTGGGAGGGGGTATCTTTTCCAGCACCAGCAGCCCCACCCAATCGGCCCACTTCTTCCGCAGTCAAAGGAGCAGTTTCATTCTGCAGCTGAAAATGGAGCTCCGGTCTGCATTTTGCAATCAAAGGCCTTTCCGGAAGGCTTCTGCAGCTGAGAACTGAGCTATGGATTCAATCCATAGCTCCATTCTCGGCTGCAGTGGCATTCTAGAAAGGTCTCTGGATGCGAAATGCAGGCCTGGGGACGCCGCAGAAGAAATGGGCTGGCGAGGAGAGGCCTGGCTGCAAGGTAAGAGGGTGCTGGGCATGTGGGGTAGCTCCACACCCCCTCCGCCACCATAGCTTGATTTTTAGGTATGTGCCTCGCCCCAAAACTAGGGCTTATTTTTGGGATAGGGCTTATATTAGGTCCACCCCCCAAAATCAAGCTAAGGCTTATTTTTGGGGTAGGTCTTACTTTTGGGAAAACATGGTATGTTCTTACTTAGGTGTGTAAGGCACCCTGTTTGCTTGGATATGTGGGAGAGCTGTTTATCTATTGTGGCTTTAAGCTGCAATCTATCATCTAAATCAGCTGTAGTTGCATAAACTGTAAAGTCAAATGAACCTGGGTGATGGACAGTTGGGGAGAGTCAGTTGTCATGCCTAGAATCCATTTGGCCTTTCAGCTACTCAAAGCAAGATATAACTTGAACCTTGGGTAACTTTGCCGTTCTGCATTTATTTTCTCCAAACAATCCCTGTGTTTAGTCAGAAATTAGCAACTCTATAAACTGTTGCCACAGACAATCAGGCTGGCATTTGAATAAAAATTACTGTGCTTTCTGTCCTATAAATCACCATCTGTCAAAAAAATGCTGCAATTAGATGTAGTTGATGATGCATGTGCCAGACGAAACAAAGTCCAACTCATTTTCTGTCATTTCACTGAATAATGAAAACAGCTTCAATTCAGAGATCCATGGAAATCAATATGCCTGGTAACAATGTGATGTTTCTGCTCACACTGGATTATAATTTTAATGTTTAAATATTGGTATTGAATGTTCATCAGTAATCTGAAATTCGCAGAAGCAACCTTTATTATTATTATGGTTTTTCACACATCAGCCAGATGATTAAACTGGATTTGGCATTTTTATCTACCTATTGAGTCCTGCTCAAGGACTTATGATAGGCAGATGTTGTTGTTTGCTGTTGTACTGTTGCAGGATGTAAGCTGTTCCAAGTAAAGCTGCTTTTTGCAATTGACTAATGGTGATTTTGGGATTGCACCCAAGGTGCCTCTTATTAAAATAACAAATAATTATTTCTTTGTTTTCAGTCTTTGTATATTTGTGAAGGGTAAGAATCTATTCTTCTAGTAGTACTGCAGCTGCTGGCCCTCTGTTGCTCTGTTGTTGTTGTTGTTGTTATTTCATAGTTGGGAGTGCAGCAGAAAAACTATCTCATATGGAAACAAATATATTGTATCATAAGAAAAGCTAATTCAGAGGCAGGAAGTCCAGATCAAATCTAAGTTTCATTTTTTAATTTAAATTTAATTTGTAATTTACAATTTCTTAACATCAGCACAGACTGTTAGACATAAAAAAGTCAGGTAACTTTCTGCAATGCAGTGCTAGTGTGAGCAGTGGCAGCATTTATAAATTGCCCCAAAGACCCACTGTTTTGCAACTAAGTAATTTGGAATTTATATTGTTACATGGTGTGATTGCCCTTTACTTAAGGATGAGCTATATTTTATTGCAGAACAGTTAAGGACATTTATTTTAAAGTGAAATAATGATAAAACCCTCTGTAGCCATGTACTGGGGCTGAGAAAAACTTTAAAGGATGGTTTCCAGAGGAGATTTGAACTAATCAATCTTTCACACTTCACATTTGGACCAAATAAATGGTCATGTTGATTCAAACAATCAAGATGAACCAGTGCCTTCCGTTCATTCGAGAGAGATTTGAAGGTGATTTAGTGATTCAGTAGACTAGGTGTTTTTGCAAAGTCTCAAACATTACTCCCATATATGGCAAAGTGGAAAGAGAGATTGAATAGTCTCTTGTGACATTAACACAAGTGATTGCTTTATTATTTATCATGAAGTCATTGTCAATAGATTATATAAAAGGGGTACTGTTAAAACAGGAGGTTGGAGAAAGAAGTCCAGAAGGTTGTCATATTGGGTAACGGTAACATTGACACAAATAAGTTGAACGACGATCGTCGAGAGAAGAAAAGAAAGGAAGATGGAAAGGGTCGTAATTCAATTATACACACTCATACATACATACATACATACATACATACATACATACATTGTAATGATGATGATGATGATGATGATGTTGGAAGGGGATGTTGGAGGTCATCAGGTCCAACCCCCTGCTCAGGCAGGTAACCCTATACCATTTCGGACAAATGGTTGTCCAGTTTCTTCTTAAAAACTTCCAGTGTTGGAGCATTCACCGCTTCTGGAGGCAGGTTGTTCCACTGGTTAATTGTTCTAACTGTCAGGAAGTTTCTCCTTAGTTCTAGGTTGCTTCTCTCCTTGATTAGTTTCCATCCATTGCTTCTTGTCCTGCCTTCAGGCACTTTGGAGAATAGCCTGACTCCCTCTTCTTTGTGGCAGCCCCTGAGATATTGGAACGCTGCTATCATGTCCCCCCTTGTCCTTCTCTTCATTAAACTAGACATACCCAATTCCATCAACCTTTCCTTATATGTTTTAACCTCCAGTCCCCTAATCATCTTTGTTGCTCTTCTCTGTACTCTTTCTAGAGCAGTGGTTCTCAACCTGTGGGTCGGGACCCCATTTGGGGTCGATTGACCATTTTATGGGGGTCACCAAGCAAGGCTGTCCGCCATTTTTTTGTCCATTTTTTTTTCCTTTTCTGGCGGGTGCCTTACCTCCATTGGGCTGGGCCAGATGGTGGTCGGCCTGCTCCGTCTCTGCCGCTTGCCAGCTACGCCTCGGCGGGCGCAGGGGGCAGAACCGCGCATGCGCGGCGCTCCCGGGCAGGGAAAGTCCTCGACTTACGACCGATTGGGTAGTCCTTGACTTACGACCGGTTTAGTCCTCGACTTACGACCGGTTTAGTCCTCGACTTACGACCAGTTGGGGTCGCGGCATTAAAAAGGTTGAGAACCACTGTTCTAGAGTCTCAACATCTTTTTTACATCGTGGTGACCAAAACTGGATGCAGTATTCCAAGTGTGGCCTTACCAAGGCATTGTAGAGTGGTATTAATACTTCATGTAATCTTGATTCTATCCCTCTGTTAATGCAGCCTAGCACTGCATTGGCTTTTTTGGCAGCTGCAGCACACTGCTGGCTCATATTTAAATGATTGTCCACTAGGACTCCGAGATCCCTCTCACAGTTACTACTATTGATGTATGTATGTATGTATGTATGTATGTAGTCCTCAACTTACAACAGTTCATTTAATAACCGTTCAAAGTTGCATTGGTGCTGAAAAAAGTGATTTAGGACTGTTTTTCACACTTAAGATAGTTGCAGCTGTGCTCATGTGATCAAAATTCATATGCTTGGGAACTGACTCGTATATATCACAGCTGCAGTTGTCGTATGACCTTTTGAGACCTTCCCATAAGCAGTCAATGGGGAAGCCAGATTCACTTAATAACCATGTTATTAATTTAACAACTGCAGTGATTCACTTAAGCATTGTGGCAAGAAAGGTTGTAAAATGGAGCAAAACTCACTTAACAAATGTCTCACTTAGCAACAGAAATTTTGGGTCAATCGTGGTCATAAGTATACACACGCATGAACACACACACATACATCCAGATTCTGTCTATCAAACAGAGACTGCTGCTCTGCAGTCTACTGATAGAATTTGTTTATGTAGGTTTACTTGAACTAGAGAAGGAAGTCTGTTCCTTTTAAGGGGCTGCTATGTCCTTTCTTGTTTGATGTACTGTCTTTCTCAAATCCATTGCTCTTATTTGTACCTTATTTTCATTCTCAACTTGTTTGACTTATAACATAATCCCTCTTAATATTTAATTTATCCGCAGTCATTCAGTTTTTTAAATTCAACTTTATATTTTATTTATTTTAACAAATTTATAGGACCACCGTTCTCACTAAATGTGACTCTGAATGGCATACAATCAACAATTACAGGAATGTCACAACTATTAAAACACTATATATATATAGTGAGGTGAGGCGGCAAGAGCTGCTATGGGAGGAGATGACAAACTAATGAGGTGTCAAGATCGGGTGTTGGAAACGGACACGTGGAAGCAGCTCGGAAGGAGAGACAAAAAGGAGGGGGAATATGAAGCAGGAACATCCGAATAGTGGCTCTTTGCAGGATCGGGGAGAGGGAGCTACGGACGAAACAATGGCGGCCTTAGGAGAGGATGACAGCCCCACAGGGCGTTTGAAATGCAGATTGAGAGATTGCTCCAAAATGAGAGGGAGGAGAGATAAGGAGCAGAGACTGCTTGACAGCTGCCCCCCCCAGGCATCTGCACGCGTGCTAGAAAAGCGATGGAGGATCGGAATACAATCATTAGGTCCACCAACAATCTGCCAGATGAGAATCAACTTAGCATGTTGCAGATTAACATAACTAATGGGCCGATGATGCGCTTGAGAAGCCGGGCGCAGAGACAGGCAACTATATAGGCAAATCCCTAATCACCTAGCATTCTAACTCTGATGACGTCAATAGTTTGGCTGACGAAAGCTCAGTAACTCTTTTACTTACAGGCTTGTTTCATTTTCATTTTTTTTTCATTTTATTAAATTTATACCCCGCCCTTCTCCCGGAGGAGAAGGGCGGGGTATAAATTAAACAGTCCTGTTTATTTTTATCCTGGTGTTCGTTTTTCTATATTTTTATTGACATATATACTGTGTATATATATATATATATATATATATATATATATATATATATATATATATATATATATATATATATANCAAAAGGCACCACTCCCATAAAAACAGCCACCCACTGATGGTTAGCCACCCTGACGAAGCCGGCAGGAGGCCGGCGAAAGCTAGGTGCTTTTAATTGTAAATAAACTGATTATAGTTTTTTATCTCCTGGTGGTCTCACGGTTGTGATTCTTTAGATATGAATTTACCCAGGAGTCAACCTCCAGCTTTTAAAATTTTTCCTATGTATATATTTCATAGCTAAAGCAGTGAAAAAAAGATATTTTTCCTCTTTTCTATTCCATTAATTTAGCCCTTTAATGAAACTAAATGGAGAACATTTGTAATACAAGCTATAAAAACTAGTGGGTCTGTCAAGCTTCCAGTATACCACAGCTTTTTCTTGGGTTGCCAGTAAGAAATGTTTACATTGCAAGGCAGTTCATTTATATGCTGAAAAAGACAGATGTCAGAATGGGGGTGAGCAAGGGACGATGATGGGAGAACTCCTAATCATACTGACGGCATAAGCTATGCTGTTTCACTATCTCAATATGAGTCTAATTCTTCTTCCATTAAAGTCAATATGAATTTGGATGTTAAATTTAATAAGACCAAAAGACAAGGTGTATACAGAGCCAGACAACAACTGATTGTGAATACAGAACCATTTTACATCTTGAATGCTTAAACAGCAACTCAGAGAGCATCTTTTCCTAGAGTTATGGTCAACCACAGGTAGATTTGTCTGTGAAAAATAACCAAGGCATGCCACTTGAATAGCCAAAAGAAAGACAAGTTGATAACAGAATGAAGGCTAGCCTGGATGCCATGTGTTTGATCCTTGTAACAATTGTGAGATATGTGCCTTTCAATCTTTTCCAGATTGCTTCCGTAAAATTTTGCTTGAGATCTGAGATTTCCCTCTGGGTATAGGCTAGAGCAAAGTCAATGACTACTTAATTGATGTCAGCACCATAACCATGAATAAGGGGTGGTATGGTGGCCCAGTGGTTGAGACCCTGGCTTGTCGTCTAGAAAGCCAGCAGCCCAGGTTTGAGAATGAGCTCCATGTAACGTGGTGAGCTCCCATCCTCGCCTTGGCTCCTAACAACCTAGCAGTTCAAAAACATACAAATGCAAGTAGATAAATAGTTACCACTTCAGTGGGAAGGTAATATAACCACAGAAATGTCTTCTGACAGCGCTTGGTCAATGGCCTTGAAACAAAGATGAGTACAGCCCCCTATAGTCAGCAATGATTAGCAGAGTAAAATCTTCAGGGACTCCTTTACCTTTTTTTAACCATAATCATGAATAACATATGGTAATTCTTCCAATTCTTGTTTCATACCTATAGAGAAAATCTTACCAGACTGAAGACTCTACTATCTGCATCTACCATAGACTCTGTGAACTATTAAGAGAGGAGCTGTCTTAACCCTCTTTCTCTCATACATAATATCTGGAGTGAGTTGCTTCTTACTCCTCTAGAATGCACCCCCTCCTGGGAATCCATCTCCTCATTTCATTCCATCACATCAATTCTCTGATTAAAACTCTCCAGAGCGTTGCTATCCATGCACTAAGTTAACCAGTAGACATCTCCCAATTTTACTTTATGCTGATTATGTGGATCTTCTCACCTTGTATTCTATAGGTTTGAAGCAGGCCCTCTGAATCTTGTCAATCACCGTGCCCTCCTCTCAGGAGGGCAACACCAGCAGCCAATGCCACAGCAGGAAAAGCAGAAAGCAACACTGCCCACAAGACCCACCCGGCGTCTCAGTAACTGCACTTCTCCTCAGCTCCAGGAAGCTTGTGCAATGGAAACTTGACAGTGAGGGCCGTGTGCCTGCTACTGGTAACGGAGCTGGGGAAACGGGCCGGGTGGGGGGAGCTGCCAATGCCGCTGCCCTAAGGCTTGGCAGATTCCCCCCCCAAGCAGCCATGATTCCCCCTCCCCAGCCAGCCAGCCACCATTCCCTGACCTACTCCTTGCCTGGCTGGCCAGCTGGCACAAAACCTCACCACTCTTCTCCTTGGCGGTGGCAGCCTAATGGACCTGAGCAAGCTGCTGGCGGAACCAGCTCGAGGCTTGGGGGGAGGGGGAGGCAGGCAGTGCAGCGGCTTAGGTACCTCGGCTGAAAGCAGAGGCGCAGCAGCAGGATTGCTCTAAACAATAAGAGCCAGGTGCATTGCTCGCTCATGTGCATCCGCCTGATTGAAAGCAATCCGACTGCTGCGCCTCCACTTTCTTCAACTTGGATGGAGCCGAGGAGCCGCTGGTGGCTGCTTGAGTGGGGAGGATGAGCTTTGCTGCTGCTGCTGGTCCACACCTGGGCTACGCCCTGCTGCTGCCTCCCAAACACCACCTTCGCCACTGGGTGTGAGCAGAGGCGGGATGCTCCATCCTGGAGGGAAAGCAGCGGTGGCCTAACCCTAACCCCTGCCCTGCCCCCTCCCTTGCCTCACATCACCCTGCAGGACAAGCCTCCTGCTCACCACCCCACCGCCAGAGACCCCCTGGATCTCCCCCAACCCTGCCCGGTCCCTACAGGTATCCCAACATCGAGGTGGCCACCCCCACCCTGGCCATGCCCACCCAGTCTGCCATGACCACCATAGCCACACCCACCCAATGGGCCACGCCCACCCGGCACCCAGCAATACATAAGTGGGTTTTGGGTTGCAGTTTGGGCACTCGGTCTCTAAAAGGTTTGCCATTACTGCTCTAATTCTTCATTTCAAACTTGCTAATTAATGGGGTCATTGCTTCCCCACAAGCTTCCAGCACTCAGTGAAAAGCAAACAGGCCTTCTTTTGGAGAAAGAAAGGAAGAAAGAAAGGAAGGAAGGAAGGAAGGAAGGAAGGAAGGAAGGAAGGAAGGAAGGAAGGAAGGAAGGAAGGAAGGAAGGAAGGCAGGCAGGCAGGCAGGCAGGCAGGCAGGCAGGCAGGCAGGAAGGAAGGAAGGAAGGAAGGAAGGAAGGAAGGAAGGAAGGTTTGTTTCTGGCATCCCTTCCTCCAAATATATCTACACACTATCCAGAGGTTTGTCCATTTGGGTTTCTAAGCATTTGTCTGATGGTTTGTAAAATCCTCTTGATTGGCTATTATGGAGCGCATCGCAATGAAAGGCTAACTACTAAAATTATAATCAAGCATAAAGAACTTAAAATAATATTCCCTTTACCACAGCACCAGATCTGTAAATCCTAAACTAGGTGGCAATTTTGTAAGCATCCAAAGTTCCATTTGAATTATTTATCCTAGGCTGGAATAAGTTAGGAAAGTTTAAGATGGGAGGCGGGGAAGAAGGTATGGTAATGAAAATAGAGACACTTGCAAACCCAGGAGAAACAGGCTATAAATGTAGTCCAGCCCATTGGGAAGCAAGGGGAGTAAACCATAAACAGCTGGTCTTTCAATAATGAAACTAGTTTTTTGCAGTTTTAATGTGTTAACTTTTGCAATGTCTACAGGAAAAAGATATGAGTAGCAGTAGAAGCATCATTAAACATGGTGTGGCAAGGCTCCAGATTATTTTTCTTCTCACTATATACAGTTGAACATAAATATCTTTATCCTTTGCATTCCTGAAAGATAAATTATGAATTTATAATACTATTCTGGCTGTAAATGGTCCTGCATACCATTTTTAAATATGAGCAGCGAGGAGTAATAACTATCTTCCCCCCGTTATATAAATCAGGGTATTTCAACCTTTTCACCCTGGGGACCATATTATGACTTTCTATCCAATCTGAGTCTATGAGGAGGTGGCCAGTGATGTGGCAATTAGAGTTGCCAGATCTGGGACAAAAAACAACTCCCTCAAAAAAAGTTTTTAAAAACTGGGGATTCTGGTAAGCACAAATTGAATGCTAGAGAAAATAAGACCCATGGGAGATTCTCATTATGGAAGATAAATAGAAAACCAGAGTTTGCCAAGCAGATGGGTAAATTATGCCAACAATGTTGCTTAGCTTTAAGGCCTAGAAATGCAGGGGAAATGTCTGTTTAAAAAGTTAGGGAGGGAGAAACAATTATTCTATAGTGGGTATAAAAGGACAATTATATTTTTGTGTTGCAGCTAGTTTTAAAAGAAATCTGGCCACATCCAACGCATCTGACCATGATGTACGTGGGATTTGTCTTCTTCCAGTCACTTTCTTCATATTATTGCATATACTAAAACTGAACTGTGCAATTAACATAAAATAAAAACAAAGATGCTTCTCTACCATTCCATGTTTTATGTCTGAAAGCATTAACCCAAATGTGAGTCTAGAGCCTAATCAAATCCTCAGAAATAGAGTATCTCATAAATTTTGCCAAAGTCTTACAAATGAGCCTGATGATGTTATTAGTTCTTCACCTTTTCTACCACACTGATTGAGGATCAGAAGGATGGCTACCAAAGCCTTAGGAAGTCAGCTGATAGCAAAAACCTTCAGCCAGTATTGGAATCAAGGGACTATACAAATTGATCATCTAGCCTACGAATCATCTAGCTCAACAGTTATGACAGAATCAATTACCTCCATAAGAACTGGACATAATACCAACAGGAGCCCAGGCTGATCCTGTAGCTACTATCAAAACATTTGGAACTGGCATTGTTCCTGCTACAAACCTTTAACAAATGCCTACTATATTGCCATACAAATAGCACAGGGGAATTCAGAGAAATTTATGGAATTCACCACTTATTGAGCCCGCATGGCTTTTGTGATAATTTAATAACAAAAGGTTACAAAGTGGACAGAATCACTTCTGTATGAATTAGCATATTCATTGTGTAGCATGCCTGATAATTAATTTTGAACAAATATTAGGTAAAAATAGACTCTAACAGAGAAAGAATTTTCTTTGCTCATTTAAAAAAAAATATTGAATATGTAAGGAGATGGTGAGACTCATACTAAGCAAAAGTAAACATAGGCATTCAGAATGATTGAAAGGATCCAGACATTATTGTTGTTCTATTGTTGTTGCCACTGTTATTACTAAGCCTGAAGGGTGGGTTCACACTTGTGAAGAGCCTAATTTTGATTTATTATATGCAATAAAGTAGTTCTTGATTTACCCGTTATGGACATAAGTTATGAATATTGTAAAGCAGGTAATGACTGACTTGATTTTATGAATATTGACAATATTTCATGAATATTGTAAAGCAGTGATTGACTTGATTTTATGATTTTTGCAGTGGTCATTGAGCAAACACTGCAGTCATTAGGCAAATCCATTTTTTGTTATGGGTTATTTTTGCCAGAAGTAAATGCCAGTTTTTGGCAAAAATGTTGTAAATCACAGATATATGACTGTAGGATGCTACAAATGGCTGTAAATGTGGGCCGAGTACCTGAAATGTGGTCACATGACATGGGAGTAGACGGATGTTGGAATTTTGGAACCAGTTCATAAGTAACTTTTCTGGAGGAGGCCCTTCGTAACTTCCAAGTGTGATTGATCATAAGTCAAGTACTACCTGCAATATGAAGGAAGTGGCTGCAAAAGAGAAATTCCACATATGTACAGACTGATGTAATGGATGTTGCTACTTTCTTTTAAAACTAGCTGCAACATGTTCCAGTCTTAGAAAATGTCATGCTATGTATGGGGTGTAGACAGCTTTCTTGATTCTTCCCAAGTCTGAGCAATATTAAAACAGGAACAATAAGCCAAATAAGGTGAACATGAATTAATGGGAATTTCAAAATCCCATGACAAGATGTATTTTATCTGAGTTCATATATCATATCCATCACCCTATGATGCGTTTCACATAGCTATTAGTCATTAGGATAGTCTCAGTGAAGGTGAAAAGAGGCAAGCACTCGATTTTTTATTCCGGCAGGTTCCTGCAACTATCAGGAACATTTTAATAAGGGAGGTGGGAAAAGAAATGTCTCTCTAAGCCAGGGATGGGCAATTAATTTTCCAAAGGACCCACATGAGAAATTAGAACTGTTGTGAAGGGTCGCTGCTCCCCCCTGTTGCCACTGACCCACACCACTGACCTACCCTCACTGCTGTGTGCCAGACAGGGTCAGTGAAAGGACTGGATGTGTCCACAGGCTATAAAATGCCCAGGTCTGCCCTAAGCAAATTTTCAGTGACATCCAGTTCATTCAGTTTGTTGCTCTATTCCATCCCATTTTTATTTTATATTTTTACTATCTTTTTCCTTTGGTTGAATGACTTGGTATCAGCTCCCTGACTTGCCTTGCACTCTCTGTATTTGAGAAGGCAACTCTGCAATGTAATGAACTTTAGGCAATCCAATTCTGTATTGCCATACAAAGAAGTCCTATAGTAATTTCTTAAACGTGACTGTATTTCTTCCAACGTCTTTGTTCCGTTTTGTAAATGCCATCCATCTGAGCAATCCACTCCCTGTCCTGAAGTGGAGGACTTCTTCTCTGATCTAGGCAGCTGTAGCCATAACTTTCCACCATTGTGAATTAATTAGTCATTCGTAGCTAAACAAAGACATTCTACAGAGATTCACAGTGCATGGGCTGAATTACCAAGTGCTATTTGCAGATTGCCTTTTAAAAAAAAAATATGTTCCCTGAACATATGGAGTAAACAGGGTTAGTTATTCCTAGAGCTGGTGCAAAGAAAAGGGAAAACAGATATCAAAACAGCTATATCAAATAAAATTGTTGTGTTGGAAGACTGAATTATTCAATTGGTTGCCTGTTATAAAAAGGCAAAGTAAAACCATTGACAGTCAATAGACTGTCCTGACATCTGGATTTGGTATTCTGTTTCCATGATGCTTTTATAATTGTTTGAATTAAGAAAGTCATCATTGTGTTCAGTGTAAATCTGGGGAGTGCACTTTGGATGCAGTGGGCCACAAATTCAATAGACCGATTCAGAGAGTACTATAATCAATCATGTCCAACTGCAGCATCTTCACTGTCCAGCAAAGTTGCCACCTGAGAGTCAGTCTAAAATAACATGAATATGCTATCGATTGAATACACAACACAGAGTTGGCTGTAGAAAAACAGAAAGATTGAATTTCAGAAACTGACTCAGTCTCTCATTTTTAAAGCAAACTTTTTTATTGTGGATTCAAATTTTAGCCTTGAGATCTTAAAATTATTGTGCTTATTCATGGTTGTTTCAAACACACTTTACAATTTAATGGTGTTACTTACTGGCCTCCAAGCTGAAGCAGCCAATTTCTTGTTAATTCCATCATAGTCTATACATACAACATGATGCAAATTCCTAGAAGCAACATAGGGACCGTTTTTTGTTAGAATGGATTCCTTAGAGAGAGGAAAAGGTGATAAAGCCACATAAATTAGACTTATCCTTCCCCTTTAATGTGAGTGATGCCAAAATGATTTGTGAATCAAATACCATATCATCAAGTTTCCATTGCAGTCCTGTTAAGAATGAATTAATGGTTGACTGATTTAAGCAGCTAATTTTTAAAATATGTATTGTCAAGTTTCTGGTTCCCGTATGCTGACATTTGCTGTTTCTGTATTATAAGCTACCCATTAATTTTTCTTTGGCTACAGTGTGCATGTTTTAGTAGCTCAATGTTAGCTTTCAGTTCTTAAATAGACAAATGCTAACAAAGTGAAATGATACTAAGCATAACAGAAAAACTCTTTATAATCCTTTAGAATAATCCTTGATCACACTACTTAAAAAAAGCAAGAGAAACCATTGTTGTAAACTTGAAAAAAAATCTTCAAAAACCAACCTTTGTATATCACAGTTTACTATGTATTAAATGTTTTTTAAAATATATTATACAGGAGAACAGCTTATCAGAAGCAAACATGCATTTTCATCTTATCCTTCATCACTGAGCCGTGGTGGTGCAGTGGTTAGAATGCAGTATTGCAGGCTAATTCTTCCAACCACCAGCAGTTCGATTCTCACTGGCTCATGATTGACTAAGCCTTCTATCCTTCCAAGGTCGGTAAAATGAGGACCCAGATTGTTGGGGGAAATATGTTGACTCTGTAAACCCCTTAGAGATGGCAGTAAAGTACCATGGAGTGGTTTATAAGTCAAAATGCTATTGCTAGTGCTATCTTGCAACACCAGATTTAAAGGAATCCATCTGTAGTGCACCTTACAAATCTCATATTTTAATGGGCCCCAAATTTCTTAAATCAATTCTGATTGGTGGGAATTCTTAATTTGTCCTGTTTCCTTCACCTTCTCCCTCCCTGTTGAAATCAATGTGCCATAACACCATACTGCTATGTCATAGTACTTTATAAATTAAATGATTTTTAAAAATAATTTGGATTCCACCCAGAATATTTAGAAGTCAGGAGATTATATATATATTAATTATTAGCTAGAAATGGCACTGGTTGGCTCAGATAATATATCAGGGTCAGTGGTGGGATTCAAATATGTGAACAACCGGTTCTTTGTGTGGATGCTGCTTCCAGAAGTCCATTCTGGGCCTGGGCAACAAAAAATTAGCTACTGGTTCAGCCGAAGTGGTGCGAACCAGCTGAATCCCACCATTGATCGGGGTTATAAAAACAAAAGCAGTGAAGACACATTTGAAACAGGGCAAAAATGTCTTAGAGATTTAGGACACATAGTCAATAGCTGTGTGAAAGTGAGGCACTTGTTGGGAAAATTTTGTTATTCTACACAACTTCAACCTTTTGGATCAGATCCTGGAGGAGAAGGGGACATGGAAGTAGCTAAAGAGAGGAAGTGGAATTGGCAACAGCCAGCTCGCTTTCTGCTCCAGGAAATTGTGCATGCAATCATTGGGAGTCGCTCTGTGATGTTCAACCATCCAGTGATGTTTCAGTGATTGAACTATAAGGATGCACAACATCAGTATTCTGCCAGCAGTCATTACACTAAATGGGTAGATTATCTAGTTATTTACAAAGGCCGTATCACTTTTCAAAGACATTGAAAAATACGGAGGTACATAAAGCAGATAAATATTATCTAAAGCACAGTACCATTCACCTATCTATCATGAGAAACATTAGCACAATGTATTTGAATTTGAATATTTCTTGTGCGTACAGAACTCTTGAAGTCTAACTAAATCATTTGTACTGACAATAGTTAATGATTTGTTTACTCCTCATTTTTCATCATGTTTCTGTCCAACTTTAAAATGTTGTCCAGTGAATCATATTTTCCCAACATGACTAACAAGAACAGTTTTAGTCATTTATCATCTTAAATCAGATGAACTACTAATCTTTGGGGAACTCTTGTATTTCAGGCTACCTTGAAGAATATAATCAATTCCAATTTTAATAAAACATGAAAACCTGTTTGGCAGATTTAACAAGTCTGTTGGAAATATAGAGGTGGTTACTTGTTCATAACATAATTTCTGGCCTTGCACAGGATTCACACAGAATAAATTCTCCGATGGAACTTTTCTTTATCTATTCACTTGTTATGTGATGTTTTTCAGCAGTTCACGATATAATACAAAAACATTAGAAAATATGACAAAATAACAGACTGACATCAGCTCTTCACCAGGAGTTGTTAGCATGATAAATTCTGTTGGTTAGTTAAAATGCAGCAAATTGTTCCTATTCATGAGGAAGGATCTAGACCAGTGGTGGCGAACCTATGGCACGGGTGCCAGAGGC
>NW_015386298.1:346784-349432 GCF_001527695.2 Protobothrops mucrosquamatus
AGCCCCCACCCAAACAGAACACTCCCCCATCCAATCAGAGCACAGCCAACCCCCCATCCAATCAGAGCACAGCCAAGCTCCTTAACCAATCAGAACACACCTCCACCCAATCAGAACACAGCCAAGCTCCCACCCAATCAGCTCAAACCCCACTGGCAGTTAAAAGGAAGAAACAGCTGCGATCACACACTACTCCTAGGAGCACGAAGCTGAAGACACCAGCCTGAAGATGACGAATGTGACTTCGTCGAAACATCGCCAAGACACTTCTAATTCTACGCGGGAGAAAACCCGAATAACTAAAGACATATATATATATATATATATATATATATATATATATATATATATATATCAGCTGGCATAAAAATGCGTGAACACCAGGAAGTTTATAAAACTATAAAAGTTTAATAAAACACAATACCAAGCTTTCGCTGGCAACTGTCAGCATCATCAGGGTAACTTCCAGTCGATGGGGAAGCCTTTTATGGATATGGCGCTCTTTGCACCCGGCTCCTAGATCTCGTCACCGGTCCTAGCCAATCCATCTGTGTTTTGATAGTAATTATCCATAAAAGGCTTCCCCATCAACTGGAAGTTACCCTGATGACGCTGACAGTTGCCAGCGAAAGCTTGGTATTGTGTTTTATTAAACTTTTATAGTTTTATAAACTTCCTGGTGTTCATGCATTTTTATGCCAGCTGATATGAGTTTACCCAGGAATCACCTTTCTGTTTTTAGTACTCTTATGAATATATATATATATATAGTCAAAATAATACACGACCATCAGGAGGATTTACGGTAAGTAAGAAAAATATACTTTACTAAAATTGCCAAGCTTTCATTGGGAACTCCCAACATCATCAGGGCTAAAAAGCCAGTCTACAACGATGACTTAAATAGGTTTGGCTGACATTTGCACCCGGCTCCTAGACCGCGTCACCGGCCCCAGTCGATCAATACACATTTCAGCTGTTTCCTTTGTATTACGCTCTCTTTTACCATTGCCTTGGGCTTTCCTGCCTATTCTTTCATTACCACTGTGTGGATTTGTTGGCATCCTTTTGCCCTCATCCCTTCTGTTGGTAACTATTCCCATTCCCTGTTTCTTCCCACTATGGGTCCCAGGGGTATTTGGTTTACTCTTGATGTTGTCATCCCTCTTACTGGGGCTCCAAGTGCTTTCTCCCCCCCTCTCTAGTTGCGGAGTGATGCTTTCTTCCTGTTCCACATTCCCCTTTCCTTTTTCCTTTTCTACACTGATGTTGTGCACTTTGGCATTCCTGTTCTCACCCCCCACCTCAGTGGTCTCCGTATTGGCCGTCTCCCATCGTTCCATCTGCTGGCGGCTATCATTCCTGTTTAAAACGGGTCTCTCCCGCCTCCCCTGGGTGGGGTCCAGCTGTGAAAGGGAGGTATCTTTCATTCATGGCTCCTCGTCTACCCACGGGGTGCGGAGGCAAACTGCCCTTCCCCCCTTTGCTATGCGAGCGGGTCATCATTCCACCTCCTCCTGCTCGCGTAGCAAAGGGGGGAATTGTAGGGATTGTCCCAATAAATATGTTGGGGAGACCTCCAAGAGATTGAGGATTAGAATCCAGGAGCACAGACTGGCAATAAAAAGGGGTGAACAATATTCACAGTTGTGGGCGCATATGGCAGAAACCGGGCATCAGTTTAGTTTTGAGGATGCACAAGTCCTAGCCAGCGATGGTACCAAGGGCGGCCATCTGCTTAAGGAGGCATGGCTACCTAATGATGAGTCCATTAACCGGCACATTGACCTCTGTCCGGCGCATCGGTCACTAAGAACTTGGTGCATGGACAACCCCCCACCCCATCATAAACATTCTGTAAAGCCACCCCATCATAAACATTCTGTGAAGCCATCTTACATACTAAATAACACCAAAGAAACCCTCCCATCCCCACATGTGCCAACACTGGAAGTTTTTAAGAAAAAACTGGACAGTTTTGGTATAGGGTTTCCTGCCTGAGCAGGGGGTTGGACTAGATGACCTCCAAGGTCCCTTCCAACTTTATCATCATTAGTATTATTATTATTATTACAGATGAAAGGAAAACCAGCTCTGGTTATTTCGTGCCTAAATTGCTATATTAAAAGTATAGAAATCTCCCCCTGCCTCATTAGTGCAGGTCACATTATCCAATTATAAGTCAGAGAATTATTATGAGAGAATGTCTTTAGTTCTCAATAAACAAATCTTGAATGGCCTCTCAATATGAGCAGTTGGAATTCCATTCTCCCCACCCTTCCCCCCGAGTTCATAGGCAAGCTAAGAAGCAATAATGGTTGACAAAGCCATTCTTCAAGGCTTGATACTGATGTTCAACCCACTAGTCTGGGAGATGAGGAGCTGGAAAACAGAGAAAGCCAAAAATACCCTGCAATAGTCACATGGAATGCTTAACGGAGCCCAGCTCTGTGGCTTTTGTGGTTTGCCACAATCAAGGTGGGCCACCCATGAGTCCTGGCAAGCAACGACAAGCCAGAAAAGAAGACACACGCAGGAATCTCCTCGGGATGAGTGACCCAGAGAGAGTTCTGAGTTCCTCATTTATTGGCTTATATGAGGAAGTACATGCTTGTTACATGATTGGTTACATGTGCAGTCAATAAGTA
>NW_015386298.1:352322-378318 GCF_001527695.2 Protobothrops mucrosquamatus
GATTGAACATGTAGGTAGTGTTAGAGTGTTCACAATCAAAAGTGTTAACTGACAATGGTTATGTGGAATCCTGTCCACAAATTGAATATTCAAGATGTCATTAATTTGTTCCACTGTGGCAAGTGCTCCAGATGGAACTACAATGAAAATTTTCAGGTTGTTTTCCTTTGGTCACTAAATCAAATAATGGACTGAGCAAATGTGTAGGCAAAGAAGATGCCTAACAATTGCTATAAATTGAACGACACTGATTAAAAACTCCTTTTTTACATTTTGGATAAATTGTCTTTGGTTTGGTTGACTGAATAAACTGTCCTTAATAGGCCCCTCCCCCAGGGGGGGGCGGCATTGTGATTAAAAATGGCTGGGTGTACCACAGTTGAAACAATTTCCGGCCGGGTGGGGCATTGCTGGAGAGGAAGAGAAGCAGGAAACGGGTTGTTGTTTTGCAAAGCTTCCATTTTGTGGCTAGTTGTGCCAAAGAATAGTTTTCTCTCCTTGATTGGAAACTTTTACTATTACTTTTCAATTACTTTTACAATAACAAAATCTATCATTCATTATTTCTTTCACAGCCTGGGAGAAAATGGGTGGGGGGTAGGGTTTGAGGGCTAACACACACTTATATATCAGCAAATGAACTCATTCACTTCCATTCTAACTGTTTTCATAAATAATTCCACATACAAATATTTCATTTCAAACTTTCTCCAGGCAAACCATGCATTCTTAAACCAGGCCTTTTAACATTATTGTTATCAGAGAGGGTTTTGACCCTCTTTTGGTCTTAAAAATAACACAGAACAATACAGACAAGCATAAATACAGAAATACTGTTAAAACAACATTTATTGAAACGTATAACTTGTCCTGCAAAAAGCGAGAAAAATCAAGAGCTGATTTCAACCAAACATGGTTTTATAGGGCCCTTTCATCTCCTATTTTTCTCACCATTCCAAGTCCAAGCATAATATTCTGGGTGGCCACACATGTACACACACACATATATATATGAACAAAATACAATACATATTAACACACAGCACCATCAGACATTGTCTGACAGGGTTAAACTTAACAGATTACAGAAAAGTTTCAAAACATTCCTATTTGTTCAAAATGCATTGCAGAGGAGTGCATTTTAAGTTAATTTATGTCTTTAAATTTACTCTGAAAATTCCCCTTATTGTTGTTTCTACTTCAAGATAGTTTCTCTAATATTTTCTGTGTGGGGGTGTAGGGAATTTTGTCCATGGAATTAATTTAAAACTCCCCTTTTCTGGGTACGATGGAAAGTGTTGCCAAATGTATGTCAGAAGGCCAATTAGATCATTGCTTTTCAATCGAGGGAGTGATTTACCCCTGTTTGAAGCAAAAAAATTTTAGAAGATTCGGTTAGTTCCCTCAGTTCCTTCAGGTGCGCGACCTGTTGTTGAGAGAACTTTCCCCCCATACTCACGAGTATCCAGTCGTGTTTCAGATGGGACGAATGTGCACAGCCTCCCTCAGGCGAATGGGTAAGGGGGGTCCGAGACGCATCTCTGGGTAAGCAACGACTTCCGCAGAAATCACGTCGGGGTCACCATTTGTGGCTTTTGTGGTTTGCCACAATCAAGGTGGGCCACCCATGAGTCCTGGCAAGCAACGACAAGCCAGAAAAGAAGACACACGCAGGAATCTCCTCGGGATGAGTGACCCAGAGAGAGTTCTGAGTTCCTCATTTATTGGCTTATATGAGGAAGTACATGCTTGTTACATGATTGGTTACATGTGCAGTCAATAAGTANGCGGACCATTTTTTCACTGACTTCAGCGATCACATTGCCTGAGTCATCAATTTCAATACAACAATTTGACAAATTAAATTTCCCACATACCCAATTTCCCACATACCCCCCTTTCTTTTTCTAACAAATAATCTAAAGCTAGGCGGTTTTGCATAATATAGGTTCTGGATTTGACACTTTGAGAAGCTAAATGTTTCATCGTAGGGACAGTTTCATTGGTTATGATTAGGATGAAAAATAAACCAAGGTGTTGGTAATTTTGGTGTCTTCTTTGGTGACTTTAAGACATGGTGAGCAGTTTCCTTCAACTGGGGGGGCAGCTTGTTTGATCTGAGGCCGGATACGGTGTCACACCCCTCTGGTAGATTGAAGGGGGGTGTCTAGCCATCTGTGGAGTTCCTCCCCAGGCCTTGGGGGAGTTACGGCTGATGAGTCAGAGTTCTGTGATTCCCTCTTCAGGGTAGTAGATGTCATATTCAGGGATGTAATCAGGATCGATGTGGTCAATACAAAAATCTTGCACCCCAGGGCAGGCATAATGTTGCAGGGCACAGGCGTTGCACCAAAAACAGCACTGACAGCCGCACTGGCAGATGCAGTGATCACACATCTACTGCTGTTCTGTGGATGGCGTGACAGGAGGTGGTGCAAAGTAGGGCCGGACGCAGCGACCAGGGACCCACAAGACTTTTTCAGGCAGTTGGACTGCTGCGTAGCCTCTTCCCCAAGTGATGAGATCAACGGGCCCTTTCCAGGTAGGATCAGGGAGTTGAACCAAACCTGTGGGCAGGGAAGAGAGAAAGGGAGGGAAAAGAAAAATGCCTCTCTGCTGCAGAGGTGGGTGGGTTGCCAGTTAAGTTTAAAAAATTCAAAGTATAGAGACAAAGATTGAGGATGTCTTGCACTGCTGGGAGACCAGGGGCATTTTTCCCCTGTTGTCTGATGTACCGGTCAAGGGCTGTTTTTATGGAATTCCAAATTTATGAGTAATGTTCCACCACCTGCAGAAGTCTGCAAATGCAGCACTGGTGTAGGCGGGGCCATTATCTGTTTTTAGTTCTTTGGGACATCCCAGCGATGCAAAGGTCCGAATATAATGATTGATTACATGTTTAGTGGCTTCTCCCCTTTGAGGGGTGGCCATGATGAAGCCTGAGAAGGTATCCACTGAGACATGCAAAAATTTCCATGGAGCAAAGGATGGATATTGAGTAACATCCATTTGTCAAAGTTGACAGGCCACTGTTCCTCTGGGGTTAACCCTCATCGGAAGAGAGTGACCTTGGTGGCTGCAGGTAGGGCATTGTTGTAAAATAGGAGTTGCCTCCCCTGCAGTTTGAAAAACAAAGATAGCAATTCAGCATCAAAGGAGGGAGCCAAATATGACTCATAGAGAGAGCTAACAATTTGAGTGACATACAGACTGTCCAGGATGAGGTTAAAAGGTTCGTCAGAAAAGTGTTGAAAAGCCAAGATAGAAGCAAAAAGTTCTACTCTTTGGGCCATATTTTTTACTGCCATCAGCAAACACTGTGATGGCATCTGGAATAGGATGAGGTCGAAAAAGGTGATTGCCAAGCAAAAGGTAAAGTTTTGAGAAGTTGCAAGCGGGGATCCGGGGGTGGATGACAAGAGACAGTGCCAACCCAGTCTGCAAGTGCAAACTGAAGTTGTTCACAGTTGACAAACAACGTTTCCCAAGTAGAAAGGGAACATGGAACATACAGTGTAGAAGGTTCAATGCCAGCCAGAGCTTTGGACATCTGGCGGCCTTTCATAATTATTTGAGCAAATAGAGCTGATGTTTGAGTGAGAGTGGCTCTAGGTGTGTGAAAAATGTGGATCTACTCTAAGACTAGCAATGAAGGTGTCACTTGAGTGATTGAACATGTAGGTAGTGTTAGAGTGTTCACAATCAAAAGTGTTAACTGACAATGGTTATGTGGAATCCTGTCCACAAATTGAATATTCAAGATGTCATTAATTTGTNAGACACATGAAATGGTGAGTCTCCATTGGGGGTCCATCAATTTGCACCCCCTTTTGAAAGTTTTCCTCACTCTTGAAGAGAAGGACCTTTTAATTTCTCAATGGAGTTATAACTGAGGCACCTTTCTGAGCCTTCTGAGAAGCAGAGGATCTGTGTTGCTTTTCATCACTCAAGAAAAGCACCATACTCATGCAGAGCAACCATGCTTTTAGACCACAAATTGGCCAATTGAGGCAAACCTGCTCTACCTTGTTGCTTTCACTGAAAGCACTGAAGAATACTGTATCTGCTCTTCACAAATTTGTTAGATGAAGATACAATTAGGTTGATGCTTACCTTCAGGATTTCTGTGGTCTAGATTGCAAACTCATAGCACTGACTGCAAATCTCAGAAATGAAAGCATTATTATTATTATGACTGAATTTCAACTCTGTGATTTAATATGATTTAATATAAGTCCTTTTGACTGTCAATTGCTTTTAATTATCTACTTTTCCTCCATAGGTGGCAAACCTCACAGTATGAAGGCAGTTATCAGAGGTCTTGATTGATGGACAGATTGATAGTTATGATGTTAAATTGTCAGTGTTTTGTTCAGCTTTTATCGTATATATTACTGCACTATCAGAATATTTCAGAATAATACTGTATAAATTTTCCAAATATCTATGGGAGTAGAGGAATTAAGAGAGCATTAATTAAGGGGGAAAATGGGACTTAAAAATGTAGGATAATTTTGGTTACATTCTTGAAATTCCTAAGGTCATTCTCCCCTCTCCAACTATGTTTCATTTTTGTTATATAGCAAGAATAGGAAAAAAAAAACCTTATTACAAATATTCATAATCCTGGAAGCTCAGCACATTTGTTAAAGAACAATGTATCAAGATGGGGGTAAAAGCCTTGATCAGAATCATTCTGTTAGCAGAATAACAGATTTATTTATTTAGTGTATGGTGATTTACATTAGCCAGGATACTACAGTGTTAATACAAAGTAATTGTTTGGCTGCTGCTGATTGCTCAGTTCACACTTGCACACTATCCAGAATGCAACACGGGGGGCAAGCTAGCTCCACACTCAGAAGGTTTGATGCCATTTTTCTCATCACCAATGTCACCTTGCATTCGGGCAGGTCCGGCAATAGTTGAATTCATACTACCACTTGAAGTGCCATTTTTCTCCCCACTGAAGTAGTACCTATTTATCTACTTGTATGTAACAGGCTTTCAGACTGCTAGGTTGGCAGAAGCTGAGGTAAGTAATGGGAGCTCACTCCATTATGCGGTGCTAGGACTTGAATGACTAGGATACAGACCTTCTCCAGAGTCATTAAGCTTTTGAGCCACCATGCCTCAGTGAAAATAGCAGAAACAAAAAGGGAATATAATTCTTTAAAACAAAACTGTCTACAGGAACAAATTTTGTAAAAAGAGAATAAAAGACAGTCATCCAACTTTAAAAACCATGCTGGTTTTATTAGTCAAAGGCAGTGTCCATTGTTGTCTCTCACGCAGACAGCACATCACAAGGCATTACTACTTGATGATCTTTTCTTCTCGTTATCTGCTGTAATGTCTGTCTATACAGAATTCACATTTTAGAAATATTTTATAACATTTTAGAAAAGGCAGACATACTTTTTGCCCATGCATGTAGAATACATAGAAAATAATGTAAAGCACTTCTTACTGAAAGACCACAGCAAAACAAGAGAAGAGACTTTTTGATTAAAATGTGACATTTCGTAGCTCTAAATCCCAAGTCAGAAAACGAATCTTTTGAATTAGGATGCAATGAAAGGTCCTTTTAGGACTCATCTTCATCCCCAACTATGGCATAAACATGCCCTAGTAACCACTTTTGTATGACATTGTCAGGACACAATTTGCAATCTCTTTAATTAGGTCAGTCACACACTTCAGTGGCTTATGTTCTGGATGACAATCCAAATTCACCACCATGTATTTTGCTTTATTTGGCACAGTTTACATCTAGAGTCACAGTGACCTGTCCTTTTAAAAAGGCTCATTTAGTTTTCTGCTGTACCAAATTATGACTGCTCATGGGATCGCAAGAAAAATCATGCACTGAAAATCTTACACACTAACAAACTTCACACTCACAAATCTGATCCTGCTCTTATTTATGACTCTGCTGCTACAAGAAAATATAAGCATCAAATATAATCAATTTATTATCAATATCTTATCTTAAAAATCATTATAGAAGTAATGGCAAGAGAATGGATGATTGCCAAGACACAATGCAGATATTGAGGAGTAGCCCAATATTTCTTTTATGAGATGTCTCTTATTAGTAGATTGAAATTAAGGATACTATCACAAGAGTATGAATGGAAGGTGCACACACAGGTCTGATAATCATCTCCACTACTAGGTTGGTTTAAGGGAAATCTTATTTGCTTCAGGTCCAGACTTTGTATTGAAATTCTTTTCTCTCTAAGTGGCCAGATTCACATCATCGGACTCTGGGCTGTCCATATAATCATACCTTAATAACATGTCTTCATGATATTGTAATGGTCTATTAGAATGTCCATTAGAGATGGGGCCAACAGCAGATCAGAAAAGAGACCGCTTACCCTACAGAAGCAATGGAAGCATGACAAATGTCTCAGAAGGGATCCTCCCTAGTTTCTAGGACTGTAAAGGTGAGGGGGGAGAGATGTATTTTCAGACTTGCACTACTTTGTTAGTGTATCCTTATAATAAAGGTAATGTGGTTGTGCTTGTAGTTGGTGCGTCTTGTCTTGACTACCTCTAAAAGCTGACTGCTATTGCTTGTCTAAGTCCTGGTCCATAGCTGAGGCAGCCTAAAACTGACTTTAGCTTTTAAAATATTTTCTTCTCTTGAAATTTTTTTGATGTGGATACAATCGAGGGGCTTAATCAATGACAGCAATAGCACTTAGACTTATATACCACTTCACAGTGCTCTACAGCTCTCTCTAAGTGGTTTACGGAGCCAGCGTATTGCCCCTGACAATCTGGATCTTCATTTTACCAACATCAAAAGGATGGAAGGCTGAGTCAACCTTGGGCTGGTGAGAATTGAACTGCCGAACTGCAGGCAGCCAGCATCCAGCAGAAGTAGCCTGCAGTACTGCATTCTAACCACTCCATCATCATGGCTCTGTGTAGTTCAGGGGTTCTCAACCTTGGCAACTTTAAGACTTGTGGACTTCAACTCCCAGAATTCCTCAGCCAGCAAAGCTGGCTGAGGAATTCTGGGAGTTGAAGTCCACAAGTCTTAAAGTTGCCAAGGTTGAGAACCCCTGGTGTAGTTGATGACATGATCAGGGCTGGAATTTGCAGAGGTCCAACCCATGACCTGTTGTTAGGACAACCCACTTTTAAAAGACCCATGAGACACAAAATATTGCCTTATCACAATTAAGAAAAGTGATAGGGGTTTGAGTTTTCTTCCTCAAGGCAGGCAATATTTGGTAGGAGAACAAGGCTAAAGTGATTGCTGTCCTTGTTGTCCCATATTAAAACAAGAAGGACAGAATCATTTGATGGTCTCATCACTGAGACAGAAAAGTCACTGGCAACAAGGACTAAGGTGTAATATGAGCTGACCTACTATTCTTCAAGTTCAAGGACTAATAGATTGTATTTTAGCATGGCTGCCTGTTTGTCACTTCAGAATGAGAGTTGAGAATTAACTGGCTAATTCTCATCTATAAAGCTAAGAAAACTCTAAAAAATCAATAAAAAGGATGGCAATTAAATGCTGGATAGGATCAAAATAAGAAAAGACAATAGCAAGTGTATGTAAGGAGGGGAAATTTATATAAAGAAGGGGAAATTGTGAAACTGTGCAAATTGCCTATGACAAATGTACTATTTACTATTCAATTTACAATTAATCATAACAGTACAGATTCGCTGGTATATTTTTTAAAATGAAACAACTCATACCATATACTAGCTGTTCATTAGAGTTATTGTTAAATAAAGTTTTAATGTTTAATTATCAATTTGTCCTCTGAGTAAACAAAATATAGAACTTTTATACTAAGAATATAATGGATCCCAACCCATACAAAATGCTATGTTTATCAGTAAAAAAAGCCAATAAGCACGGCAGAAAGATGTACGGTATATGAATTAATTCTCAACAAATGAATTCTAACCTTAACAATTTTGGGGTTGTGACAGAAGAATCTCAAAGTTCATATTATGCTATTTTCCCCATATCTAATTTGGGCACAATGGGATCTGACCCCCCAATGGCACAGGGAGACATGTTTGTGATTGAGTGAGAGGGAAATGTTAGAAATTAAAGAGGCTATTTGGATTGTAAAAGGTGCAAATCAATGGGCCTGACTGATGGGAGGGAACTGTTGGCATGGTGGCATCAAAATGAAGGATTGGGAAATTGAGAAGATTAAGGAGAAAGTGGAGTTTATTTGAAATAATTGTAAGGGGTTGGATTATTGCAATTGCTTCTTGGTTAAGAGACTAGATTTCTTTTTATTATCATTAATATTTTTAGTCAGGGACTCTGATTGGATCATTCTAATCCCAATTAAGTATCAGGAGTTTAACACTGCCCAGAGTCAGCAGACTGGAGCAATATATAAATCCTGTACATAAATAACATAAATAAATGTACTGAAGAAGTGACAGAGCAACAGTAAATAATGTATATGGTGAAGCCAGTGCCTTTATTGAATAGCAAAGTAAAACAGCTGTAGTTCCAGAGTGCCTCAGCAGAGAGTCCCTTATCTAGTTTAGCAGCTCATTCCTGTCACACAATGTGAAGTTTGCAAGCTTCAGCCTTGAACAAACAGATTAGTGTTCTGTTTCTCGCGTTGGTAGGCATTGAACGAGGCAGAGTAACAAACAGGTACTTCTTTATTTGCAGCTAAACAGAACTCTCTAAAAAATGGCTCCGTCCCTTTTTATACACTCACCCTTGGGCGTTGTCAGCCAATGAATGCAACGTATTTTCCCGCTCAAACACATGCTCAGTAACTCGGAGACAGCCTGTCTGGCCCGGGCAGGCCACGTGATCTGCCCGGATCTCAGTGCAGCTTCCTGCACCTGCTCCGTCAATCAAAGCCCAGGATAATAACAATTAGCAATCCTTATCTTTAGTCTATTCTTTCTTAGGTTTTGCCAGAAGCAAAGTCTTCATCTTGGTTCATCCAAGCCGGGAATAAATAAGCAACATGGCGACTGCTTTGGGAAGAAGGTTACAGTTTATTGAAGAGGCAGAAAGATAGTTCTTGCAAGAAAGAGCAGAGGGAAGAAGGGGCTGAGCACATGGGTAGTAGGTTTTTATACCCTCTCTAACCCTGTTTGGAATAGTTTCCTGATCCTGTGGCATCAACCTTGAGGCTATCTCTGAGTGTTTTTCTAGGCCTTGATATCTGTGGTTTAATCCTATTATCATATCCTGCTTCCCTGGTGATGGGGCTAATGACTCCTAGAGTTTGGGTGAGGTATGCAGATTTTAAGTCTTTTTGTCTTGACAAACTTTCTGATAGTTTTACATCTGCATTTGTATAGGGCTGGCTCCTGCTTGGGACAGAGGCTTGGGGGCAAAGTTGGTTTCTGCTTTTTAAAATACTTTTGAGGAAATATATTTTTCTGCCCTTTTAATATTTCCTTCTCTGGGGAGCTGACTTCCCCCAGTTTCATAGAGAATGGAAGATGGAGTATATACTGTACCTGCAGGAGATTGGGTTAATCCATATCAGGTATTAGAAACTAATTGGTGCATATATATATATTTTAAAAAAACTTTGGCTTTGCTAGAAAGTTCTAGCAATTTAACCAGGTTGGGACATTCCTGACAAAAGCCAAAATAGAATTTGGAAAAAAATTGTAGGTGCAAACAGCTGATCTCTTGCAGGAAAATTTCATTATAAGACAGACATTTATAAAGAGGACATTGGTTGAAAATCATTGATTCGATTATGCAGCAATTTACAAGTTATATAGGATGTCTTGCCCAAAAGGCTAACTGTAATTATTGTAAAAGGATGAGGCCTTTTGCCAGTATTTGTTGAAAAGCCAAGTCAGTGTAATCAGCAAGTGCATGTAATTATGGTAGCAGATGTTATTTTCTTGAGTAGTTAGGTTTAGCTCTATAAACAGTACAAATCAAGTAAAACACTAGATATAGCAAAGGATACAGAAGTGATGCTAATTCTGACTCAGCAATTTCTACATTACCTATATTAGCTGATTTTCATGACTCTTTGAATTTATCAGTCTTTGTCATAATTTCAAATTTTATTATGTGATAATTCTCCTTTTTATACAGGTGTTTTCCTGTAATATCTACAGAGCTTTATTTTGACATTATGCCAATGACATACTGACATGAGGAATTCAGTTGTGAAAACACCCAAGAAGGTTTTATTTAACAGAACAATTAATCAGTGGAAAAACTTGCCTCTAGTAATTGTGGCTGCTCCAACACTGGAGATTTTGAGAAGAGATTGGGCAACCATTTGTCTGAAATGATATAGGATTTTCTGCTTGAGCAAGTGGTTGGGCTAGAAGACCTCCAAGGTCCCTTCCAACTCTGTTATTCTGTTCTATTCCGACCCAGTGAACTACCTTAACAGAGTTAAATTTTGTTAAACTAAATAGATCCATTCATGTACAAGACTATATCTCACCCTGATGCCATTGGTCAAAAGGAAATCAAGCCACCTCCTCCAGTCTTAATATAAGCCCTGATAACCAGCAATAAAAAAAATGGAGCAGTCTCTTTTGCTTAAGTGGCTGAGATAATTGCATGTGTTCCCAATAAGAAATACAAGCTACAATGCTGAAAGAGGGATCCTGCCACGTGTCTCATAAAATTGTCCTATGGCAGCAATTGAAATGCAAGAATGCAAAAACTCAGGAAAGAAAACATGTTTATTTCAGAAGTCAAAATTCCACACTGAAAAAAAATCCAGGTTCTAGGAATCAGAGTGAAGACTACTCTTGTACTAGTCCAACGGTTAGTTGGGGAATCATAAGGAACATATGTATAGGAAGTCAGGTCCAAAGTTGAAAAGCTTTGGAAAAGTTTATCCAAAGTTTATCTAAAGAAGTCTGGCTTTCAAGTCCTTATTTTAAATAATATTTAAAGAAAATTTGGAGAGTGGGCATGACAGTACCTGGAGACTGCAGAATAGAAGAGAAAGAACTGGAGAAAATCACAAAATACACAGATCTGCAAATAGAAGTAGAATCACTGTGGCAAGAAAGCAAAGATGGTATGAATAGTGATAGGCGCCTTGGGTACAATTGCAAAACATTTGGAACACCACTAGAATACCCTCAGCATTAACAAAACCACCATCAGTCAATTGCCAAAGGCAGCTTTACTTGGAACATCGTACACCCTGTGACCATACTTTTAATACCATCAAGCATAAACATCTGCCTCTCCCAGGTCCTTGGGAAGGACTCTGTAGGTGAATAAAAATGCAAATCCAGTCTAAACTACTGCCTGACTATGCAACCAACCATAATATAACAATGATAATACTTTATTGATCAGTCAGTTGACCCTATCAAAGCATGAGCATCAGCCACAATAAAATTTAATAAAATGATACAGTGCGATAAGATAAAATAGGCTACAGAGAGATAAAAATGGAAATAATTACAGTATGGTCAAATAAAATAAAGATAAAAGGGTAAAATAAAAGAGTGCAAGATAAAATAGAAAACAAGGATGTATAATAATATGAATACTAAATTTCAAAGTGTGTGTGTAGCTCAGGCATGTCAAACCACTGGCCCGTGGACCGGATGCATCGCACCAAAACCGTGCCCACCCCATTTCCGGCAATGGGAAAAAGTCGTGATATGTCACGCGACGTCATGTGACGTCGTGAGTTTGACATGCCTGGTGTAGTTGAATTCATTATCTTTGCACACAGCCCCAATGTGTTCTATACAATGTGTTCTCTGGTGGACAGCCCTGACTATAAACTTAAAAATTCTAGTTACTACATATACAGTATATTTATGTCCTGAGGGAAATAAGATAATCTTTTATTAAAATATATGGTTCTTTCAAGTAGTGTCTCTAAACAACGAGCCCCTTCTGAAGCATATAATTAACAATCAAATATAGAAATGCAATGTCTTCCATTTCTAATGCTCCACAAATACGTTCTCTCAAAATATGGCATTTGCTGGAATCATCCATATTTGTCCATAAAATCTAGCTGCTTGAATCTTGCTCTTATACTATTGAATCAAACCTGTGATATAGATACACATTTACTGATATTTATTACACTCATTTATAGATTATTCTATAAGTCTATGGAATTGTATAAGCATCTAATATAAGCAACAGCTTTTCCTAAGACCAAAACTAAATTTGGAAGATTTCATTGACATTTATTTAAAATAGCTGTACCCAGCCACGCGTTGCTGTGGCTCAGTCTGGTTAAATGGAAAAGAAAGAAAAGAGAAAGCGCACATTTGTAATATATCATGTTTTACCTGTCACAGGTGTGACATCTATATAATATAGGTATATAAAAACACGCGCATATTCGAATACAACATTGTGTCAAAATTTCAAAGCAATCGGTGAAGAACTTTCGGAAATTTAAGATTTTGAACAAATGAACATTTACATTTTTATTTATATAGATTAAATATATTTAATAAGATTACTTTCTAAATATGCATTCAGTAAATCTCCACTTCTGATACTTTAAAAAATGCCTCAGTAACAACTTTTAAAACTCTCAGAGAATCGTAATTGAGGTTTCAGTGCTCCCAAACTGGCTTGGGAGGCTTCAGATTTCTCTCTTTTGATATATTGTCTTTTAAGCTTGTCATTTACTTCTTAGGCCTGAAATCCCTTCTTATTCTTATTTAGATGCTGTTATCATGCTTGGAAATATTCCAAAAGAACAGCCAGGGAACAAGTACTTGATGTATAGCTATTATCAGTTCGACAGACTTAATATTTAATACAGACAATGTGTACATTTAGGCAAAGAATTACTAAACCTGGCTTTTGGGGGCACATTACCTTGTTCATCGGAAATGAAATTTGCTCCTGGTCATTTGTTAATAGTTTTACAAGCATCTCTTCCAAAAGCTGTGCAAATGTTAGTTCCCTTTTTTGGCTCTTATCTCTTGGCATGCAAAACTCAATACACTATGCATCTGTTATTGAATCCTCTGGGAACTTTTGTAAGGAAATAGTGATTTGGTTAGCAGCTGTACATATTAGTTTTGAGAATATGAAAAACCTTATTGTTGACAATCTGGACATGCATTATTTAATTATGTGTCAGCTATAATGTAGTGATAGATTCTGTGATTGTTCACCAAGTGTAGAGCTAGAAAACATTTTTGCAGCCATAAGCCCTATTATTACTATTATTGGAAGTTAAGGATTATAGGCAGTTTAGCAAAGATTATATGATCTCACTAGAGGAAGAGAGATCTGGATTCTTGACTTTCAAAATGGGGGGGGGGGAACGTCAGTGGTTCAAATAACTAAGTTAAGTGCATCAATAGCTTAATGTATCTATTTCATTTATTTTACTTTAAGATAAGATAAGATAAGATAAGATAAGATAAGATAAGATAAGATAAGATAAGATAAGATAAGATAAGATAAGATAAGATAAGATAAGATAAGATAAGATAAGATAAGATAACCTTTATTGTCATTTTTTTTACTGTGGGCACAATGGCACACATCAAAAATGAAATTTAGTTGCCCGCTCTCAAAGTGAAACACATACATGACACACACCTAAACATACTATGAACAACATATGTATAGACCCACACCCCTGTAGCAAATAAATATTAAATACTGACCATCTTGAATATATAACAGAAGGAGGAAGCTTGAGAGTTCACAAGGTTAATGCTGTATGGAATGAAACTATGGCTGAATCTGGATGTTCTGCTACGGATACCACGAAATAACTTGCTGTTATTTAAATATTTGCTGCTGAATTTCATTTGTGCCTGGGGAACATATTGAATTGGGTTTTTATGTATAAATATTCTCAATTTCTTCTATTTTTCCATCCATATTCTTTATTTTGATTAATTATTGCAATTATTCTAGTCTTTTTAATAAGATATTTTAATCATCCTCTTTATTAAAAAGCCACCATTAAACGTATTCATTTTTAAAAACAGCTCATGATATACTTGTGGATTACAAATATTTCATGATGACATAATTGATTGCTTCAGACTATTTGGATTTTTAATGCAAGGTCTTCATTCACATGAGTAAATATGCTTGAATTTATATCTTTATCACTGGATTAGGCACCAGTATTTCTTTCAGCTAGTTTCACATTTTAGTAGTATTAACCATACACATTTTAATATTATACACACACACACACACACACACACACACACACACCTATTCTACTATTGTGATGTATAAGAAAACATTTTTTTTCCTGCATTCCACTCAGTATTAACTGTTAGTGACTATGTGGCAAAATTTCAGTAACTCAGAGTCTCCCTGTTGGGAAGATTGGAACATATACATTTAATAGATAAATAAAAAATAAATACAAATAAATTTCAGAAGTGATTTACCACTACCTTCTTTCTAGACAATGAGAGAGAGACCCAATGGCTTTGTGCCTAAAGTGGGACTAGAAATCATTATATCCTAGTTTCTAACCTATGGTCTTAACTACTGCACCAAATTGGCTCTTATAGAAAAACAATACCATATAATTAATAGTCTGCCTTCAATATTCTGAACAGGCTAAATTTTCTGAATATTTCTATAATATTCTATAATTAACATTATAGAGTTAATGTACTCATGAGACAAATGTTGCTTGTATCAGTTCACCCATATAGGTGAGACACCATACCCAAAGTTTTCACAGGTAAAGAACAGATTTCACAATGGTATTATGAGGCAATTGTATGGATGGATGGTGATCCAGAAAGTAATTATGATTAATGGCATCAGAAGTTACATAGGAATCCAATGGAATCAACAGCAGGTTCATTTCCTAGAGTAGAACATCCACAAAGGAGGTCAAACCAGTCTCTGTCTTTAAACCAGTCATGAAGCCATAATAAAATGGAGGTAGATAATCCACATCATTCAAAATCCGCTGGAACTGAGTAATATTACATTCTTCAATCTCTTGTCTAAGCAGAAATTACCCAATACAACAAGGAGTTAGAGTGATGCACTGATTGCTCCTTTTCCTTTAATTTGTAAATCAAATTCTATTGTGTCACCACATGGGATGCTATTTCTTATCAGGTAAAAATATTCTTGCAATTTAAAAAAGGGGGATAAGATGCAACTTTGTGTAGCTACTGCCCTTATGTATCACCTGCTTCCTGTAACTCTCCCTTACAGAGAGCTTTTGTCCGGAGACTTCCCTTCTTCCTGCCTGTTGTGGTAAAATTTTAACTTCAGAATGAAAGCCATAAATTATAAAGATACACTTCAGGATCCTACATATAATAGAACAAATGTCCGGCTCAATACAGGCTGCAGCTGTTTCTAGTAAACACTAAGTAAAAGCTTTCTCCATGCAATTGATCTCCCAGACAATTGCGTGAACAGATGGAGAACCACATCCACAAAGACAAGTTGAAAACATCAAAATCAGAAATGAATCATGCTGTGTTTTTTTATTGATTCCATTTAAAGTAACAGTGTTCCACACAATCCTGTTTTCTATCTTTCACCAAGGGGTGCCTGTTATTAGGCTGTCGACATAAGTCTAAGACACTTTTTGCATGTTTTCTGGGATGTTTTTATACTTATCCAGGGTCAAAATTCTTTCATACTAAGTGTCAAGGTGATGCTGATTTTGCATGGGAGCTACGAAAGCAGAGGGAGGTACAATCCTGGAAGTTCAGTAGCAAATATGGGATATTCTCCAAAAAATAATAGGGGCAAGAAAACAAAATGAAATCAGTCTTGCAATACAAGGCATAGCTATTAGTGATACTGAATTCCTGCCCTCTGGAATGAGGTTCCACCTGAGATCTGGGAGGTCCTGTCCTTATGACATTTGGGAAGGCAATAATAATAATAATAATAATAATAATAATAATAATAATAATAATAATAATAATAATAATAATAATAATAATAATAATAATAATAATAATAATAANGTGGTGACCAAAACTGGATGCAGTATTCCAAGTGTGGCCTTACCAAGGCATTGTAAAGTGGTATTAATACTTCACGTGATCTTGATTCTATCCCTCTGTTAATGCAGCCTAGCACTGTGTTGGCTTTTTTGGCAGCTGCAGCACACTGCTGGCTCATATTTAAATGATTGTCCACTAGGACTCCGAGATCCCTCTCACATTTACTACTATTGAGCAAGGTACCCCCCATACTATACCTGTACATTTGGTTTTTCTTGCCTAAATGTAGAACCTTTAATTTTGTTAGATAGCGCCCAGTGTTCAAGTCTGTCCAGATCCTCCTGTATCCTAAGCCTGTCTTCTAGAGTGTTGGCTATTCCTGCCAGCTTGGTGTCGCCTGCAAATTTGATGAGTTCCCCATCTATCCCCTCCTCCAAATCATTGATGAAGATGTTGAAGAGCACTGGGCCCAGAACAGAGCCCTGGGGCACCCCACTTCACACTTCCCTCCATGTAGATGCGATTCCATTGAGGACCACATGGTGAGTACGGCCGGTCAGCCAGCTATGGATCCATCTGGTGGTGATGGTGTCTAACCAGCATTTTTCTATCTTATCAAGTAGTAGGTTGTGATCTACTTTATCAAATGCCTTACTGAAGTCCAAGTAAATTATATTCACAGCATTCCTCTGGTCCACTAATTTTGTCACTTGGTCAAAGAATGCAATAAGATTTGTCTGGCATGATCTGTTTTTGACAAACCCGTATTGGCTTTTAGTAATGACTTTGTTTGCCCGTAGGTGTTCGCTGATTCGTTGTTTGATTATCTTTTCCAGAATCTTCCCAGGTATTGAGGTCAGGCTGCTGGGTCTGTAATTTCCTGGATCCATTTTTTTTCCTTTTTTGAAGATGGGAACTACATCAGCTCTTTTCCAGTCCTCTGGTAGTTCCCCAGTGCTCCAGGATCTTTGAAAAATATAGTTCAGTGGTTCTGAGATCACATCTGCCAGTTCCTTGAGAAACTTGGGATGTAATCCATCTGGTCCTGGTGATTTGAACTTGTCTAGGCTGGACAGGTGCTCACTTACCATTTTCTTGCCTATCTTAACTTGTGTTTCTATTCTGTTTTTTATGGCACTATTTTTGATAGGTTGGTCTGTTTTTCCCTTTGTGTAAAGACAGATGCGAAAAACGAGTTAAATAGTTCTGCTTTCTCCCTGTTGCTTGTCACCTTCTTGCCACTTTCACCCACTAATGGACCAATCGAGGCTAAAGCATATAAGGAACGGTTGCTGGAATTGGGTATGTCTAGTTTAACAAAGAGAAGGACGAGGGGGGACATGATAGCAGTGTTCCAATATCTCAGGGGCTGCCATAAAGAAGAGGAAGTCAAACTATTTTCCAAAGCGCCTGAAGGCAGGACAAGAAGCAACGGGTGGAAACTAACCAAAGAGAGAAGCAACCTAGAACTAAGGAGAAACTTCCTGACAGTTAGAACAATTAACCAGTGGAACAACCTGCCTCCAGAAGTGGTGAATGCTCCAACACTGGAAGTTTTTAAGAAGAAACTGGACAGCCATTTGTCCGAAATGGTATAAGGTTTCTTGCCTGAGCAGGGGGTTGGACTAGATGACCTCCAAGGTCCCTTCCAACTTTACCATTATTATTATTACTTTTTTCTTGTTTTTTACACGTTGAAAGAAGGTTTTTTTTTTGTTATTTTTGACTTTGGTCGTAAGCCTTAGTTCATTCTGAGCCTTAGCTTTCCTCACTTCATCTTTGCAGGCTCGGGCTATTTGCTGATATTCTGACTTAGTTATGTGTCCCTCTTTCCACTTTCTATACTTGTCCTTTTTATCTTTCAATTTATCAGAGAGTTCTTTATGCAGCCATGCTGGTTTCTTTTGAGAGCTGTTATTTTTCCTCTTTGTTGGTATTGTGCTAGACTGGGCTTTTATTATCTCACTTTTCAAAATTTTCCAAGCTTCTTGAGTTGTTTTCCCCTGGAGGATTCTCATCCATGAAATCCTTTCCAAACCCTCTCTAAGTTTATTGAAATTAGCTCTCTTGACGTCCAAGACTCTAGTTTGACTGTGTTCTATTGCTTGTGCTTCCATAATGTTGAATTCCAATATTGCATGATCACTTCCTCCCAAGGTTCCTATGGCTTCAACACCTTCTATCATTTCATCTCTGTAGTGAGAATTAGATCCAGAATGGCTAATCCCCTAGTTCCCTTCTCTACTTTTTGGGAGACAAAGTTGTCTGCTAGGTTTGTCAGGAATCTGTTTGATCTTCCACTTGGTGCAGAGTTTGTCTCCCAGTTGATGTCAGGGTAGTTAAAGTCCCCCATTACTATTATGGTGTGCTTCCTACATACCTTAGTTAGCTGACTAGCAAAAAGTTCATCTATTTCCTGTGTTTGGTTGGGTGGCCTATAGTATACAGCAATGTCGTTTCCCCCCCTTTTTATATTGACCCAAATGCATACCTACCGTAATTGTTCTCCCAGGCCTTGAGGAGCTGTGGTGGTGCAGTGGTTAGAATGCAGCATTGCAGGCTGCCTTCCTACTACTAGGAGTTCAATCCTGAGAGGCTCAAAGTTGACTCAGCCTTCCATCCTTCTGAGGTCAGTAAAATGAGGATCCAGGTTGTTGGGAGCAGTATGCTGACTCTTAGATAGTGCTATAAAACACTATGAAGCAGTATATAAGTCTAAGTGCTATTGTTATTGCTATTGGTGGCTAAAGCCCTTTGTTGTGTATGTATATGTTTGAGTGACCTTGTTTGATTTTTTTAAAAAAAGTATTTTGTTTTTTTATTTACAGTATACTCTATTTTTATCTTGTTCATTGTACTGTGCATCATCCACATTAGGTCTGGAGTCAGGTGCCACCTAAATCAAATGAATAAATAAAGAGCTAATGCCAAGAATTATCCATATAGAGTTCTAAACCAGTTGAATTCCATATAATTGAACCTATAATTAGTGAGGCTGGCAATATTATATTTTTTCATGAGCAGGCACTCCCCTGCTTGAGGGTCCTCCTGGATTCACCATCTTTAAGGAAGACTGAGGATTGGATGCCCCGTGCAGTGTGGTGATATTATTATGAATAGGTTTTCTTTAGCATATATGACTGGATAAATTTTTTGGTTGTTTATTATATTTTTATCTTTTGGGAATATATGAAGTTATTATGCTTTAATCATTACTGGATTGAAGTATAATGCCATTGGTTGGTTTTGTGACTAAGGCATCATGTACTTCTGTGAATTAAATGAATAAATGCATATTCCAACGATTTAGTCGTGGCACTGTAAAAGCATCTTTAAAAGATGACGAAGTGAAAAATGCTACGTGCACAATGATTCCATGTCAGAATGTTTCCTAATGCTGTTTGAACACTTTTGTCCATCATCAAGGGCAAATCTTTACAAGGGCTATAAAAATAACTTTCTGCTTAGGTCTGCTGTCCATAAAATGCTGATCTCTAAACTAAGCTTTGAGGAAAATATTTTTCAAAACTTTCAAGGCACTTTTTTAAAATTTCCGCTAGTGAGGACATTTCTGTGATGCAGCAGGCATGTGGATCATACACTTTGCTTTGCAAAGATATACAGCTATATACATTTAAATAAACAAATAAAATGGGTGCTATGTCTAAAGAAAGAAAGCACTATGTACACACTGGAAGAGTATCTCCTTCCAACTCTGGCTTTCCACATAATATTGCATCCTAGTTTAAAAGGTCCTAAGTCCTCAGAAGTACTTTCTAAGTGGGTGCAGGGCAATGGGCTTAGGCAGAAAGTAGTCTAGTAACATTTAGGTACCTACCCTGAGGATATATAATCGTATGTTTTTCTTCACTGAAAGAAAACTCTGAAGAAAAGTCTACCTACAGTACTTCCCCATCTGATTTTTAAGATGTCTTTTAGAAGAAAATTCTATCAATACAACTTAGAAAAACAAAATCCCATATTGTCATCATCACCTTTATCATCTTCATCCTCAACCTCAACCTCAATATCAGAACAAGCTTAATAAAACTAAGAGTTAATCAATCAACCAATTTAAATACATACATGCAAGCACATAAAATTTCGTAAATAAGGAGAAGGTTGCATGAATAAATAATTATTTAAGATTTCTTAAAAGCTGGTATTTCAAATAGCATCCCATTCCTGATGTTAAACGGTACGGTTAAAGGCAGTCCTTCCAATAATTTGATTCCCCATTATGTTAAGCCAGTGGTTCTCAACCTTTTTAATGTCGTGACCCCAACCGGTTGTAAGTCGAGGACTAAACCGGTCGTAAGTCGAGGACTAAACCGGTCGTAAGTCGAGGACTACCCAACCGGTCGTAAGTTGAGGACTTTCCCTGCCCGGGAGTGCCACACATGCGTGGTTCCGCCTCCTGCACCGGCCGAGGCGTAGCTGGCAAGTGGCAGAGACGGAGCAGGCCGACCACCAGCTGGCCCAGCCCAAGGGAGGTAAGGCACCTGCCGGAAAAGGGGGAAAAAATGGCGGACAAAAAAAATGGCGGAGAAAAAAATTGGCGGACAGCCTTGCTTGGCGACCCCTGTGAAATGGTCGATCGACCACAAATGGGGTCCCGACCCACAGGTTGAGAACCACTGTGTTAAGCCTTTTAATGCATATGTTATGTTTCTCCTACCCAGAAACATTCAGGAAGTTGAATTTTGCACTAACAGAAATTTTCAGATCAACTTCAAAAATAGCTCAGCTGCAAGGAATACAATTTCCATTCAAAGTAATTCTTGCAATACAGCATACAGCATCTCAAAATGCAAATAAAGGCTGCTGAGACCTGAGCCTATTGTGGAATTCACTGGTGCAAAACGATTAGAAGCCTGTATAAGTACGCTACTTCCTTCTCCTCCAGTGTGTTCTTTGTACTGGCATAACTCAGGAGAAACCTGTTGGACTCAAATAAGCTCTCTTTCAATAAGTGTAACAACAACTCAATGCTACATATATTTGCCCTCCTATAGGTGGCAGAACTTGGCAGAAATATTGGAGTTATTGCAAACATCCTCTAAGCCTGTAGATACTTCTTCAGAGTTCCCTCATGGTATTTTTGCTGATTTGGTTGGCCAAGATACTTGAGAACTTTCTAGACTTCTACAGTGATCTGGTCAGCAAGCACTGATAATTGGAATGAACAAGATAATTCTTGACTTAAAGACTGGCTGCTTAAGACGAACTTTTGCTGTTATCCTAGCACTGCAGAACCTTGCTTATTCACATTTAGAAACATTATTCAACATACAGTAATGTTGCCTTCTGGCTGTGACCTTAGATTAGAAGCAAGGGGCTTGTAAAAGAAATAAGAAAAGTCTGTCCATCTTGATTATACTTTGGTTATCATAAAGGCAAAGTCAGTACACCTATAACCTATTCTGATTTGGCTCAAGATGAAAAACAGTTCCTAGTATTCACATAATCACCAATATCTGCTGCCAGTGCTTCATATTTATTCATAGGATGCTGAAACATTTTGAATAATTTCACACACATCCATGCCTATAATTGTGATAGGCAGCCCACTAGCACACACTTCATTACTTTGTTTGCAAAGTAATGGCGAATACTTTGTGTAATTTGCAAAATAGTGGCAAATACTTTGTGTAATTCCAGTAGGACTAGTTTCTGTCAACATATCTGTGAAGAACAAGAGCAGCCAATCTTGGTGGGTCCCTTTTCACTTGATAACCAAGGCACTTACTTTGGTAAAGGGTTTTAGAAACTTCCATTGAATAACATGAAATATTTGAAGCAACTTTCCATGTAAGCCTCAGAAATAAGATGAGTTATGCAGAAAGGTTGGGGTTGATTCATCTCTTCCATCATGACAAAGTCAATAGCCTGATAGCATAGTATAATATAATAATAGTATAATAATAATAATATAGTATAATAATAAAATAGTATAATATATTCTGTGAATATAGTAAGGAAGGGTATATACACAATATAAAAACAAACAACCTTTCTTTTTAGGAAATTGATTTCTAGATTACTAAATCTGATGGAAGAGATTACGTTCATGCAGACATATGTTTTGATATTATGTCTTTTTTTGAAATGCAATATTTTTCTCTTGAAAACAACGGCAAGTGGATTTTATTTATTCTTTCTAGGCCCAACAGTATATTGTAACACATGTCTTTCATTCAAAAGAAAGAAAAAAAATATGCTTCCTTAGTGAAAGTGTTCTCATTTCCAACATAAAGCACATACTAAGAGTTTGAAATAAATATATCTGTTTGCAATATATCTGTTTTATATTTGCACACATAACATGCATTCATGCATTTGAACAAACAGGATTTTAAAAGAAAAATCAAACCTATTCTGAATACACATTCAGAAGCTGCTTATACTACAAAAGATATATCCTACTGATGTGAAACAGAACTGATAAGAGAATCAGAAAACCAAATATACTTTCTTATTGCTTTTCTAATAATCCTCGGCTTACAACAATTCATTTAGTGACTGTTCGAAATTACAATGGCTCTGAAAAAAGTGACTTCTGACCATTTTTCACACTTATGACCATTGCAGCCTCCCCATGGTTACGTGATCAAAATTCATATGCTTGGCAACTGATTCATATTTATGATGGTTGCAGTGTCCCAGGGTCATGTGATCACCTTTTATGACCTTCTGACAAGCAAAGTCAACAACTGTATTACTAAATTAACAACTGCAATTATTCACTTAACAACTGTAGCAAGGAAGGTCGTAAAATGGGGCAAAATTCATTTAACAAATGTTTCACTTAGCAACAGAAATTTTGGTCTCAATTGGAGTTGTAAGTCGAGGACTACCTGTAATTTAGCCCTGGGGCAAGTTAAAGCACCAGGTTAGAAAGTGGCAGATCCTGAGTTCAAGTCCCATCTTAGCCATGAAAGCCAGCTGGGTGACTTTAGGCCAGTCACTCTCTCTCTCTCTCTCAGCCCAATATACCTCACAGAGTTGTTGCTGTGGGGAAAAGAGGAAGAGAAAGAAGTGTTGAATATGTTCGCCACCTGGAGCTATTTGTAAAAATCATCAAAGCAGGATACAAATAATTTACATTTTTCTCTCAGATGTTTTGTTTCTGCATCAAAGGAGCAAATAAATACCTGAACATTTTCTCCTATTGAAGACGCATCTCATATGACTGAGAATAGCACAGATCCAATATTAAGGTGATAAAAATAATTGATGATTCTAAAGTATCCATCAAAATATTTCTTTGACAAAACTGCTATATATTTAGTCCAACCTAATGTCAGCTCATTGCAGAATAGCAGAAGGAAACTGATGCCTTTTCCGTTGAAACTGCTTTCAGACAACTATTGAAAGATAGGAGGATTGTACCACTGAGCAAGACTCAAGTCTATTTACTTTATTTTCAGTTAAATGGCTTTTGTTTATGGACTATTTTCCTCTTAAATGATATTTTTTGCATAGAAAAGGATACAAGAAAATGTGGGAAAATGCAGAAGGTCAGCAAATAGATGTTATTACCTGTAAGCAAGGAAATTGCACATGTGCATACACACACACACACACACACACTCCTACCCACAGATACCAGCTTTCTGGATATGTCTGCTCAGGCAACAAAGGAGAAAGGTTATGAAATAGGAGAGGCAGGTAGATCACTATTAAAGAGGACTCCATATTAATATAGTAGTTGAGCTGTTTTTTATTTAGTCTACATTCATTCATATCCCATTGGCAATATGTAGGGAGTTCTGAGCATACAGGAGTAAATTTATACATCCACATAGGCAAAATGCTAACATCCCCAAATTTCAGTCCTCAAAGTTTTAGCCAATATGTTTGTCACAGGGTGTACACCCAATATTAAAAGGAATTCAAACTGACAATACCACCCAGTATTCCAGCTTTTTTTCTTTTACCTTAAAAGAGAGTGAAAAGCAATTTCAGTTTCCTAGTTTCCAGTTTCCAACTATGCAAAATCTTTATACCCCCTTAATCACTTTACATTCCACAGAGAGTAGTTCTCCCCCATCCTGTAAAGTATAGGAATCGATAGAGGTTTTTTTTTCAGTTAACATTTAGCTTGAAACCATTCCAAGCATGCATATCTTCGCATGTTATGATTTGAACTTAAGATATGTGTGTACTCAAGCATGTTTGCATCTCTCTGTGTGGTTAAATAGTAAAATTACTCTATGTGGTGTTAGGAAAAGAGGGTATAGAACAGTGATGGCAAACCTTTTAGAGACTGAGTGCCCAAAAACTGGCCCCACCCCTGCTCCACCCCTCTGCCCAGCCCCTGCTCTGCCCCCCCATCCCCTGCCCCGCCTGCCCACAGGACCACTCACCGCCTCCAGGGCCCGCCGCAGATCACCCAGGCAGCCCAGCAGCGCTATGGCGGCCACACCCTCTGCCCGCGCCCTGCAGCATCAACTGCATGATGGGGTGTGAGGGCAGAATCTTGTCTACACTGCCTGGCTGCCATGTCCTTGGCTGCACTGCTTTATGTGGGTCACGCTCGAGGGCGACTCTCCTTCAGGGGGGCTGCTGGAGAGGAGGGGGTCACGGGGGGAGGCAAGGCTTGTGGCAACGGCACATGTGCCCACAGACAGTGCTCCGAGTGCCACCTCTGGCACCCATGCCATAGGTTCGCCACCACTGGTATAGAACTTATAGGCAATTTCCATCTGAGTAAGATGACTGGCACTCATCTTAGGATCTCAAGCCATCCCTTCTCCAGATTAAAACTAGCATGCCACCTTCAACTAACTCTAGAGCTGTCTGAGTATATCTAACCTGGCATCTATAACCTTCATTTCCAATCTCCTTCTTCCTAGATGTGTTAAGACTTTTCCCTGTTGCTTCTCCAGGTCCTCTGAGTACAGTGTCCTATGAGAACCTAAACTATCTTCTGTTAACTTATTCCTAATCAACAAGATGTAGCATAAAGTCAGTACAGAGACTTTGGGTATGGATAGAGGCATGGTTGTGTGAGGAACCAGCAAGTATCTATGGTTGAAAGCAGACATGATTAGTAATAATGAAAGTTATAAGGCACAACATTTGACAAACACAACATTGACTATGTGATGATTATCAATGAGATCTGTTAGTGTTTTCCTGCTTATCCACCCACCTACCCACAGTCCATCTCTTATTTAGCCATATGAAAGGAGCAAATTTTGAATGCCAATGTAACACATGGATTTCCAAGATCAATTGGTCTTAAAACATGGAGTTGCTCATAATCACATTAGTAGAGCTGGCTAGTAGTATGGTGCTCTTAGAATATACTCTTTCAGTGGCAGCTCCCAAGGTATCAAACTCCCAGGGGAAACTTGATTGATTGATTGATGGTTGCTCTACTCCACGGGTGTCAAACATGTCGCATCACGTGATGTGTCGCGACGTATCGCGACTTTTTTGCATTGCCGAAGCTGGGGTGGGCACGGCTTCCGTATGATGCAACTGGCCCATGGGCTGGCAGTTTGAGACCCCTGCTCTACTCCTTTCCCAATACTGTTATATTTAAAAAAATCAACTAAAGACATACTTGTTCACCTGACATTTTTCTGGGTAATAACTGTCACTAAACTACCTTGCCTTTGAGACTTACTTTTAATAGTTCATTCTTTACTTTAATGCAGGTTTCTACTACTACAGTTGTTTTTATGGAAGATTTTTAAAATTGTTTATTGAGTTTTGGATGCCCAAAGATTAAAAAGTTATTTAAGTCCTATTGCAGTGGTCAAAGTATTTGACAAGTGGAGTAAGATGGGGCTGGGGGAATCATGAAACCTACTGCTTTAATCCAAGAATGTTCAAAGAATGAAAAGAAAGGAAAATTACATTTAGAAACAGACAGGTGGGCAGACTCAGGCTCAACCCTTCCAAGACCGAGTGGCTGTGGCTGCCGGCGCCGCGGCATAGTCAGCTGACTCCATCGCTGACTATAGGGGGCGAAATTCTGGCCCCCTCAGAGAGGGTGCGCAATCTGGGGGTCCTCCTGGATTCGCGGCTGACGCTGGAAGATCAGTTGTCGGCCGTGACCAGGGGGGCGTTTTATCGG
>NW_015386298.1:378392-409948 GCF_001527695.2 Protobothrops mucrosquamatus
CTGGCCTAGGGATTTTTAGCGGGGTTTTTTAAGGGTATTTTAAGGATAATTTTAATGATCGGCCTTCTTAAATATTTCCTTTTAATTCGGTTTTTAATATAGATATCATTGTATTTGTATTGTGGTTTTTATGAGGCTGTTAGCCGCCCTGAGTCCCATGAGGAGAAGGGCGGGGTACAAATTAAATTAATAAATAAATGTCTAAATACCCCAAATATATAGGGAAGATAGTTTGAAATGTTCACTGACTGCACTCTTTTATTTCTATATTACAATTCCATTCATTCAAACTAAGAAATAATGCCACACAACTAAAATAATGATTCGGGCGGTAATGAAACAATTAATTATAATGTGAACACAAATTGCAGCCAACCTATTATTGGGATTCTATGCCCATTAAGCACTCAGAAAATGACAACAAATCAGGACTAGTCAAAGTGTTCTAAAAACAGAAAACAAGGTCACAGTATTGAAATAAATTACTCATTATAACAATGTTTCTCTGTAATTATATTGGTCTTTTTCAAAAAATATTATGACATGGAAATTTCTTTTGTGTTTGCTTGTTAATAAGAAAGGAATGCACGTTCTGATGCTCTGAGGATGCCTAATGGTAAAAATTTAGAAAGTGATTTGCTCTTTTTTAAAAATCTTTAAAAACTTTGAAATGATTAAGTACAGCAACAAATGATCTTGATGTCAGAGGGTCAAGCAGGAAAAATGATGAAAGTACCATTGCATTGTGGCAATGCAAGTTCTTCCTTTGTGGTACACACATTGTGATTATGCAAAGATGTATGAAAAGGTTAGGTCTTGTATTGCAATGCCACAACCCTGCTTTTGTTTCTTTGTTTTTTTGCCAAAAATCTCTGATCCGACAGATGTCTCTGCTTGCTATGCAATCAGTGGAAGCATGGTCTTGTTTAGCTATAGCCAAGAATATCTTGACATTTAATTTGGTTGATATCCTGGCCTGTAAATATTCTGGAACTGTTCAGAGAAGACAGTGCTAAAGGTAATATGGATCCAAGCCATAAGTCAAAACCCAGGACTTTGTACTCAAAATCATACTGACAGCCAATGCATTCCCAATGTTAAAGGTGTAACAGAGCTGAAGCAGCTCTCATCCATCAACATATATGCTACCACATTCTATGCTAGCTTAAAACTGTAGATAGTTTTCAAGAACCCAGCCTACATCCATAGAGTCCACAAAATCAAAGTAACCTTAGACAAACCTCAAGATGTTGTTCCATTTATCATGCTTGTTCTTGAGAATGTGGGCTTTTATATCAGAGGGATTCTTGAAAACATATCACAGCTGTCTGAGAGGAAATTAACCCACCCATTTTTCCCAATAGCATACAAGACTTATTAAATATGAGATTCTGCCTATGCTTTAATATTTCAACTGAACATTAATATGTCAATGTCTTCATCATTTGCGGTCCGTTTTCCAATGTGTGTGAGGATTTTCTTTCCTGAAAAGAGGGGAGAGGAAATCCCTTGGTGCACTAGGGAAACTGACCTCAAATCTTCCACTTGCAATCTTCCCATTGACTTTCTGAGGAAGCTGGTAGAGAAGATTGCCATGGCAATCACTTGATCATAGGGTATTTGGCAAGAGGTTATAAATGAGAAGAGGTTGCCAAGCACCCAAAATGTGGTCACATGATTGCAGGGGGAGGGATGACAACCATTCATGGTGATCGAAGTTTCTTTACCGACCATTGTAAAGCATCCATTTCAAAGCCATTGTAAATATGCACAGTTGTAAAACTAATGGGTATAATTCGATTATGATTACTTGTACAGGTAATCCCTCAGATACAAGTGTTTATTTAGCAAGTTTTCACAAAAATGAAGTTATTCAGAAAGGGTACTTATATTCGAAATTCAAAATTGTGATCAAAAACAGGCCTCTGTAGCCATGTGACTTGGATTCAGTCTCAGCTGCTGCGGCAACCATTTTAACTCTGTGACTTGCCTGGTCCGGTTCGGGCCTATGAGAAGCTGGAATGGGTTTGTGCCTGGTCACATGGCCAAACAAGATCCAGTGATTTTTGCAGCCCGCACCGACCATTTATTTTTGTTTTCCTGGAGCTGCGTGGAAGATCTGCTACTTACTGGGCTTGAGGACTACAGTACTGTAGAGAATTACTTCTGTAAGCATTTTAAAATATTTTTTTGTTACTCTATAGCAGGGCTTTTCAACCTTTTCACAGATTGTACAACTTTTAGGACATGACAATATTTCAGTACCACCAGTGCTTAGCAAGGTGTCAAAAACTTGATGACCAAAAAAGGGAGGGGGGATTTTGGGTTTTACTGATTAATTTGTTGTTAAAGAAATGCGGAACGATTTTGTGGCCCCCCAGCAGCCCAATTCGGGCTCCAGAGGCTTAGAAAAGGCCTCCGGAGTCCGGATCGGGCCACACAGGGGCTGCAAAATTGCTCTGCAGCCACAGATCCTGGGGCCAGAGGTCTTTTCCAGGGCTCCGGAGCCTGGATCGGGACACGGGGGGCTGTGGACGCGTCCCCTGGCCTCAGATCGGAGCAGTAGCAGGAACAGTGGCAGAGAGGAGACAGACCTTTTCCAGGTGAGTCCCGCATGGCAGGAAGGGAGGGGGAAGCATGAGAGCATTAAGTAAATGCTCGTAACTCGGGGATTACCTGTACTTGCGCTGGCAGTTTAGAAGGAACCGGTTCTTCCATTCAAAAAAAGGTGCCGTAACGCCATTCTGTGCATTCTATGACAAAAAAAGCACTGGGTAATTTGATATTAAGCAATGTATATAGCAACAAGCAATGGTATCTCATTCTTATTTCTGCAGTACTAATGGATGAATGGACAATACATTCTGCAATACAGAATGAAGGGCAACCTCCAGAAAAACAAATTAGACTTGCAAATGTTCACGCAACAGCAACACCTTTTTTGAGGCATAGTGTTTAGTTCCAAAACCAACAGACCACTTAGAGTCTTCCTGTTATTTTGAAAGGAGGCATTAAGCCATAGCAACAAGATCACAGGGAAGAATGACAGCTGATTCTAAACGATACAAACTCAGTAAAGTGCACTGCTGTTGTTTTCCATGAACAGTACGATCACTTCATAATCATGGGCAATAGAAATGTTGGATATTTTCTGGGGAAGTTGCATTGTCCCTACATAATAATACTGATTTAGGATGCTTCTCACAATTTCCGTGACAGTGGCATCTGCTGAGAGGAATTTCATTTCAATTACTTGATACACACATCAAAACAGAGAGCACTTGGAGATCAGTGATGAGTCAAATATGTTTGTTTGAATGGGCCAGGAGATGAGGCCATAAATTAATGTGTATGACAGAAAAATGAATGTGTGTGTATGTATAATTGTGTGCTTGTGTGTGCGCTTGTGTGTTTATGACTCTTGGCAACTGCCTGGATTAGTCCCTGCTGTTTTCTTGGCAAGATTTCAGAAATGGTTTGCCCTACTCCTTCCTAGGGTAGAGAGAGAGAGGGACTGGCCCAAGGTCACCCAGTTGGCTTTGTGCCTGCTGTAGGTCTAAAATTCATAGTCTCCTGGTTTCTAACCTGATGTGTAAACCAGCACACCAGCTCTACAGGATATATTAAAATCAGTCCCACATAGAGGGACCCTATCATAGTATGTTTTATTAATTTTATTTCTTTTTATAGAAAATTACTGTATTTAGGAATGGTCGAGATCAAATGTCAAACGAATAAGAAAGTGTTTAGAAGAAAATGGCAATTAATTTGAACATTTAATGTATTGTATATAATAAATTGTCCATGGGTCTGAAAGATTTTTCTTATTTTCCATCTTAACTTATATGTAGAGTAATTAATACAGAATTGCTCCAAGCCTCTTTCTCACACTTCTCTCTCTTAGGCTGAGATGTCTTTTTTCCAATGCACCTGTTTTCTCTTCCATTAGAAATCAGATTACGGAAAGATACGTTTCTATCTCAACATCATATTCATTATCTAATGCAGGGGTAGTCAACCTTGGCTCTTTTATGACTCGTGGACTTCAACTCCCAGAATTCCTGAGCCAGCACAGCTGGCTCAGGAATTCTGGGAGTTGAAGTCCACGAGTCATAAAAGAGCCAAGGTTGACTACCCCTGATCTAATGGGAGCATGAGGACTACACAAACGGCTACATATGCACACATACATACTATGTTTCAATGTTTCCCCAAACACTACCCCCATATTTCTGCATCATGAATAGATAGACTACAAAAAAGAGGAAGAAAGCCAGCTTCCCCTTTCTCTTAGAAATCCTGCTTGCCAGGGATAAGATAGTTGTCTGATTTCCTGCTGCCATTAGCAGCGTGAATCCATCTATTTTATCTCTGGCAATTTTCTGAATGAAGCTTGCCAAATCTATGGGAGCACCCGTGAAGAGTTTCATGAAGAATGACCGTCCATTATATGAATAATATTATTATTCATATTTATATTATTATTACAGATAATTCTTCCCACACAATATATACTCCTAAGGTATATTTATAAATCATACTACAGTCATTGGGGAGCTGTTTGTGATACCGTCAGAGGCATCTGCAGGAGTCAGTGCTTCTGTCCAAGTGACTCAACTAGTAACATCATGCCGTCATGCTGCAAACTCTGACTCTTCTAACCTTTACCCTAGACACCTCTGAATACAACACTACATGTCTGGGTGTCACCTAAGAATCTTTCCCCACCATTAAAGTCCTATGCACTCGTTCTTATGTCATCAACAGAAAACTTACCAGGATGGCATTTAATGCTTCGTTGCTGATCCCTATCTTGCCTTTACTGCATCTGTTCTGACTCATTGCTAAATGCTGCTGTCCTAATCATGCTTGAGCAATATGTGATAGTGTTTGGCTGATTCCTATGGCTTTGCTGCCCTTCCATTTCAGTGTGTCAGCTGCTGGCCACAGAAACAACCGTGACACTGTGGCAGGAATGGATTGCATCTATTCTTTTTAGGCTACTTCCTGTGTCCCTCCTCATTCGGCCATAAAGAAACCAACCAAATCAGACTGAATCATAAAGGGAACTGAATCCTAAGCAGCACTTTTATTTATGGTTTTTCACCCCACCACTTAAACAGTAACAAATGCAACTTCCAGATACTTTCATGTTCTGTTGGGAGATAATGGGGAAGGGGGCAGAATTGGTTCCATCATTTCAGCATTATGCCAGTTCAATCTTGCATTAAACAGATAAAGGTCATAGAGTTAAAGCATTTACCAGATTGTTCACTGAGCACTCTAATATTTTTATTCAGTTCCCACAGATCTCCATTCAAATTTATTGGCTGTTGAGTGCTCCCAATATTCTCTAAGGGACATAAAATGGCTGCACCCATGTGTTTGTCTTGTTCGTTTACTGCTTTAGCTGCTGCTAAACTAATTAAATAATTCCTTAAATTTATTTACCATTTATTTTACAATAAACCGGGCTTTATTAAAATAAATAATAAAAGGCTCTTATTCTATGGATAGACAAGTGGGTGTGGCAGAAAAATATTTGTATAATGACAAATGGAGGTTGCCTAAGGTACCCTAGTGCTTAAAACAATATAGTTCTACAAGAAAGCTTCCAGGTGCAATTCAAGATGCTGGTTAATGCCTTTAAAGCTCTACATGGCATAGGGCCTAGTCATCTAAGAGACTGTCTGTCTCCCATGACTTTCTCTGAAACAGCATCTTCATAGAGATCCATATGGCCCTCATCTACCTACATGTGAGCAAAGTTTAAAAACCTGGTTCTTACCCCAAGCCTTGGGTTACTGTACGTAGTGACCCGTACAGATGAATAGTGGGGTGTTTGTTTGTTTTTTCTTTTGTTCTTTCCAAGCAACAATTGTATATAATGTCATTTTTATCTGTTTTTTTTCCTTGTGAAGCTGTCTGGAATCATTCTGGAGTTGAGTAGCTCAGGAATTGGATGAATGAAGAAATGAACAAATGAATTCTTGCAAAAATCAAAAGAACCACCAGCACAGGACTGCTATGCCTGATCATTTAGGGAGGCAATTACAGAGTGATGGTGAATGAGGTTGTCAAGTGATAGGAAATTATCCATATTAACCTGAAACAGCCAAGAATCCCGTCTGATTTTACCTACTATACAGATAATGGGCGGGAATACACAGGTTTCAGATCTTCTTCAGGCCTCTTTGGATGCTGTCAGTGGAAAGGAAAGTCACAACTTTAATAGTGGAATAGAATTAAACCCTTTCACTTATGGCCTGAGGGTAACATAAAGATAATGTCAGAAGGAGATAGGAGAAAAAAAAATTATTGCCAGGGTATGTTTATACTTAGTTGGGTTCCAGGGCTGAGGTAGAAAAAGAACTCATGATGATGCATTCAAATGAATAGGACAATCATATACCATTCCCAATAAATCATATGTCTTTAATGGGACCTACCTATCTTCATCACCTGGCAACATTGCTGGCAACATCACCTTGCAAAGTGCTAGAAGAGTGGAGTTGATGCAGAGCAATAAGTACTGTGTACAGATTTGGATTGTGTCAAGTCCTTGGAGAGCAAAAAGCCCCCACAGGATGCAGCTACATTTAAGTTATATTATTTATGACACCACTATCTTCAATGGACTTTTGGATATTAATATTCAAAGAACCAGTTGATCGTATGGTTTCAGTTGGGCTCCTAATTCATACATTGCATTAAAATATTTACAATCAGGTAAAATGAACCAAGTTTGAAAACTTGCAGATTTATCTGGGAAGAAATCCTGCTTGAATCTTAATTTTTAAAAAATAGACCTGGCTTCCCTTTTCAATCCCAACTTGTCAACCTGCAAAAGGTCCAAAAGCCACTTATGATGGAATGGAAAGATCTGCTTCTTAAAACAAAAAAGTATTTGTATTCTGGGGGAAAACCATTCAAAAAGTCTGTTTGCATTGTAGTCTCACTTTAAAAAAAAGGTATCTGAAACCTGTGTAATAATGGGATTTTCAACTAAAAGGTCTTAAAAGATAGTTACAATCTTAATGAGAAGGTTTTTTGGGGGGTATTATTAAATAATTAATTGAAGTTTCCAATATTGTCTGAATAGTGAAAGGGAAATGTTTTCAGAAAATTGCTGAAAAGCCTCATTACACCATATAATAGCTTTTTTTTCATAGTGAATTGCTTTGGGGAGCAGTCATTAAAATTTCTATTAGATTTTCAAAGCAAACATTTTCTCACTGAAGTAGTTTCCTAAGCTCGTCTAAATCCACAAAATCTCAACTAACACCCGCTTGATATTTTAAAAGGCTGTACTTATTTTTAAAATCTTAATAAAAATACAGTAGGCATAACCTCATTGCTGCTTGCAAAATGTTGTGACTGACTGTATAAAAAATCAGATGATGAGACACTGACATTAAATTGGAATATACCTGCAAAGAAAGAGCAGGTAGTTGTTCTGAGATACAAAAAAAATAAATATCATTGTTTGTCTTTTAATTCTCCTTTAAAGGCTAAATTTAAAAAGTTTAATTTAATTTTATACTAAAGCAAGATTGCAAAAACTCACCTATTTCCTTATTCTGGGGTGCTATTTTGAAAACTGAAATATAGTGTTGTATAAAGGAAAAATAATCAAGAACCTGATAGCAATTCAGATCAGGAGGGGCAAGCTCCATGTCTTGGCTGCTGGCTGGCAGGCCCCAGGAGGAGAGTCCTTTCTGCCATAGCATCTGTCCTCTGAGATACCATCCTTTTGGAGATTAGTTTATCCCAGGCATGTCAAACTCGCGATGTCACGTGACGTCGCGGGACGTATCGGAGCTTTTTCACCGTTGCCAGGAATGGGGTGGGTGCGGCTCCGGTATGATGAAACTGGCCCGTGGGCCGGCAGTTTAACACCCCTGGTTTATCCCATCCATGATAGCCTTCCATAAAGTTTTTAAGACTTAGATCTGTGTTTGAGCTCGGGATCCAGGTGTGTGATAGACCCTGGTTCTTGACTGTGTTGAGTGGTTGTTTTTGTAATATTTGCCAGCTGCTGCAGACTTTGCCCGTGTGCATGTTTTGGTATATATTTTTATCTTTTTTTATATTGTTAACTACCCAGAGTTGTTGAAATGGGCAGCCATATAAATCTAATAAGCAACTGAATAAATACAATAAATTAGATTTAATTCAAACTGAGTTCTATCTAGGTTTTCTTTTCCTTTTTGACCCCACATGCTTTTGCGCTGGCTTTATTGTTTGGAAAGTGGGAATTGGCACCGTTATTCAAAATTCAAGGACACTCTTCTGATCTGAAAGAAGTTGCTCACAAACAGATTTCAGATTTTGACCCTCAGTTAAAGACAGCAATCCCTTGAAGTTAATCTGTTTGGGTTCATATGCCAAGGACTAGAAGTCAATGAAGTTAAAGCCCCAAATAGAAAGGACATCTATGCTGTTTGTAGCATATCCCTTTTTCAGTTTTTGACATATTTCCTACCCATTCTCTCATTCTCTGACACCCTCATCTCTGTCCGTTCCAAGCAGCAAAACTCTTAGCTGGTCTCTCAGAAGAGGATTTTATACTGGGTTCATTTTAAGGAATTCGAAATAACACAACTTTAAAATTTGGTTTAATTCGGTTTTACAGGGGGGGATTGTATATATGCCTTTGTTTTAAATATGTTGTGAGCTGCCCTGAGTCCCATCGGGAGAAGGGCGGGATATAAATTAAAATAAATAAATAAATAAATAAATAAATAAATAAATAAATAAATAAATAAATAAATAAATAAAATTAATTCTTTGCTGGGCCCTTCTGACAGGAAGCAGAAGACTGCAGGCATTCTTAAGGACACAGGCTGTTCATCTCTGTTTTGCCTCCTATATTCTGGGAAGCCACCTTTAGACAGATGAAGCCTCAGACTAATTAATACATTCTTTGAATCTCTTCAGCTTTTCAGTATTAGTTCAGTTGTAAAGCTCATGAATAATATCCCCACTTCCTGCAACAGTACTATTTCTGGTGGTGTAATTGCTGCTAAATTACAAGACAACTTGCCAGCTCTGATTTAAAAACAAAAAAAACCAAACTGCTCTAAATATGTGCAGTTTTATATTTGAAATTCAACTGACAGCATCCTCGTGACTACAGGATTTGGTAGAATTGCTTCATGTTATCATGATAATAAACACATTTTGCTAGTAAGAAGATTTGAGAGACAAAGAGAGAAAAATAAATACAATAGTACTGATAATGTACTGATAGATGGTCCAGATGCCAATGAAGGATCTGGTGAAAGGATGCTGTGCCATGAGCCATAGGCCATTGATGCACAGAAAGGTCCAGAGATTGGATGCCGACTCAAGCATCCACTTTGCACTTTTCCAGGATTTCTTACTATTCCAGGTTTCCAAGTTTCCTTACTATTGAATTTTAATTGGGTTCTCACATCAGACTAAGCCACAGTTGGTTTTAACTCAATTTGTAGAATAAGTGCAACAGACAAGATTCAAATAATACATTGAGCAGTAAAGCATAGTTTTAAAAACACATTGGCTGGTTAATGAAACATGCTTAGCCAAATTGAAAAAAAAAGCCACATTATTGCTCAATATAATCAATGAATCCATCCTCTTCATTGAAGTTGTGGAGTGTAATCTACCATGGTGGCCCACTACAAGTTGGTAGTTGTTTTTTTTTAAAATTGAGCCAATCTAGGATTTCTACTGCAGCAACTTGAACTAGTATACCAAATTGACTCTCAAATAATGCTATTATTTAGTTTCAAGTAAATTGTTTAACAGCAACTCGCAATTTGTATACAGATACTTTTGAACTTAAAACCATTTGTTTCATGACATTTGAATTTACAGTGGCACTGAAAAAAGTGACTTACGACTTTTTTGCAGTTATGAACGTCATAGTGTCCCTGCAGCCGTATGGTCAAAATCCAGGCACTTGGCAATTAGTATGTATTTATAACAGTTGTGGCATCCCAGGGTCGCATTATCACCATTTATGACTTTCCCAGGGGGCTTTCAACATACAAAATCAGTAGGAAAAATTAGATTCACTTAATGACCACATGATTTACTTAACAACTGTGGCAAAAAGATCATAAAATCAGGCCTGACTCACTTAACAACTGCCTTGCTTAGAAACAGAAATTCTAGAGCAAATTGTGGTCATAATTGAGGACTACATCTATATGTTGTGTTTGTATATATGCAAATACATTTTCTTATTATTTGATAGTTTTATTTCTTATTTAATCAATTTATAGAGCTGCTTAGTTGACCTACAACTCAGGACAGTCTTCACAGATTAAAAACAGAACTGCAAAATGTTGCTTTTATCATTTTATTACTATAGGGATATAATTATTAAATAGGTAACACAATTTAATTTCTATTTTAGCATCTGTAGAATACTTATACTCTAGAATTAAGATGCCAGATAAATCACATAATAGGGAAATTGCATGATCTATTTAATAATTGCCTATATTAATTACTATTAATATTACCAATTGTATATTTATATTAATTCTATTGAATTTCTTTTCCTTCCCTGCCAAACTGCCCAAATGGGTGGACACGTAGTTGTTGTTGTTGTTTACTGTGTGGGATTTTCTTTTTAAAAAAAAACTTGCCAAGTTTGTATGTCCAATAGAGTTTGATAAAAATGGATTTTTTTCCCCTCTTGCTTTTTCTCTGCTTTCTTGTTTTACTATAAAAGAACTCACATTGCCATCTTGCTCAAAATATCCTCACTAGCTTATGCTAGAAGTGCAGGCAGGCTGCCCAGAAGTGAGCAGCTGCTGGTGGATTAGTTTCCAGTTTGCATACACTGGACTGTTTAAGGGAAAGCTGTACTTCTTTTCATTAGGAAGAAGAGCAAATCAGTGCTAATTTTAAATTGTTCTCGGCACAATACAAAATAATGAAAGAGGAAATGGCCATTTGATCTTCAGATGGATAATAAATTGTATCAAAGGTGGTATTGCTTTTTTACTAGTGTCATTGAAAACAGTTTCTAAGAGTAACAACTTACCAGGAACGGTCTTATAATCTGATTGTAAAGCAATTGCTCAAGTATTAATCTGCTTTCTAATGTTTAACATGCATTTTTGCTTTTATTTTGGTTAATTCGCTTAGTTTGTGTGATAGCCAGTGCTGGGTTAGGGCACTGGGTTAGAAACTGGGAGACTGTGAGTTCTAGATCCATTTTAGACAAAAAGTCAGTTGGTTGACCTTGAGCCAATCTCTCTCTCAGCTCTAGCAAGAAGGCAATGGCAAATTACTTCTGGAAAACCTTGCCAAGAAAATTTCAGGAATTAGTCCAACATTAATTCAAAGGCACAAAAAAAATCTTGTGAATAGGATAGTTTAATATGAATTAGGATTTACAACATCATCTTCCAACCCACATTGTAGTGATATTTTTATCATTCATTTATTTTACGGATATTGTGTGCCATCCCAGTCATTAGGACCCTTTGTACGATGCACCAAAATACCAAAAAAACAACCCCAAACTCCATAATATAGTCTCACTAGAACAAAAAAAATAACCAGAAACTACAATATTTTATGGGCCAATGGCCCTCTGAAATAGATGATTGTGGGACATCCTTGAATGAAAGGAAAATCAAGGCCATGCAGCATTTTTCAAAATGTGGATATATTACCAAGAAGATACAATGATTTGTGGATGAGCCTCCAGATACTGTGTAGATAATCACAGAGATGACCTTGGAGAAGGAATGAGACAGTTAGCAAAACATGCTTTAACCCTGAGAAAAAAAGTGAAAGAAAGGTAAAGTGACTCTGCTTAATTAAAAAAAGGAGGAAAAATGCTGCCAGGCTTTTAAAATTGTGTCACTATAGCCTGCCTCTTTAAAGGAATAATAGGGAATTATGGCTTGAGGGCGGGATGCAAACCATTGCCCTTCTCCCATGGCTTCCTTGCTGGGAAAAAAAGCAAAGGAACATCACATAGCTGTTTCCTCCCAGTAGCAATAATACTGAGCTTTGCAAACAAAAAACAAAAAAACCCTCCCTTCGCTTTCTCAGTCATCCTGTTTTCTTTTTTTGCTTAACCATTACTTTCATCTTCCATCCAGAGTAAGGAGCTTGAGGGCAAGGAGCAGGGCAAAGAGAAGCCCAGACATGGTAGCTGTTTCCTCTGCTTTTGCTGTTTGTATGACCCAGGTCCAAATAATCAGTGTTCTCCCAATGCATTTGGGCAATATAAGTTCAACATTTTCATAACCATTTTTACTAGAAATTGAATCCTTCAGACTGAGCTGTAATCATACTGTGAGATACACAATAAATGTACATGTTGTAATTTTTCATTTCTGCTTAAGGAATAGGCATGTAGAGGCACTTAGCTAAGGTACTTTTAGAAAAGAGATGTAGTAAGCTGGAGGAACAGAAAGGGACTATAAACACTGACTCAAAGCATACTTTTAGACTAGTGCACACTACTGTAGAATAGCATATAATTTATGAAAGACTATCCAATTTATCCAATTTGTATAAGGTTTATTCTTTATTCAAACTACCTAAAGTTAGTATTTCAAGGTATAACTATTATATGAACCAAAGAACCGCCATGTTTAACCGAAGCATGAACTCTGTTACATACAGTACATAGCTTCTGGATGAAAAACATGCACTCTTACAGGAAACATACATCATTTGTAATTGTTGCAATTATCCAGTTTAGGTAGACAGGCTCATCTTGTCGATGAGCTATATCAGTGGTAGCGAACCTATGGCACGGGTGCCAGAGGCGGCACTCAGAGCCCTCTCTGTGGGCACGCGTGCCGTCACCCCAGTCCTAGGCCTTCAGCTGGGTTTTATAAAACCTTTTCGCTTTAGGCCTCTGCCACCGTGTGCAAAAAAAAAAAAGGTTCAATCAGTCAATTTCAACTTCTTGTGGGAAAAAAAAGATCTTGCAAAGTTGGAATTGATTGAACTTTTTAGTCCCACCCAGTCTGCCGTTACCACAGCCACGCCCACCCAATGGGCCACGCCCACCCAATGGGCCACACCCAGCCAATGGGCCATACCCACCCGGCACTCGATGATCCATAAGTGGGTTTTGGGTTGCAGTTTGGGCACTCAGTCTCTAAAAGGTTCGCCATCACTGAGCTGTATCCTGAGTTAGCAGGATATCATGAATCATGCCACAGACAAGGACGGGGAGATAAGACAGGAACAAAGTGGTTTTTGATCATATAATTGCAGGGTCCGGTAACTTGTTGCTAGGCAGTCAGAAAGCATGGGACCAGTCCAGACCTATCAACTGGGTCTGGGGAGGATGGACCAGTGGCCGGTGATAGAAATGTATACTGTATAAACTGCTGAGATCTGTAAGTAAGGTGTGGCCTCTTGTGCATACAGAGATACTCCAGCCTTTGCAAACCTTTTAATAAAACTTTGGTTTGCTTTCCAATAACTTTGAAGTTGAATTTTATTCCTCACAATACTGATCTTCTAGGCTTAAGAGGAAGACACAAATAAGCCCTTATAGTATTGTTCAAATACTATATACTGTATAAACACATGCATATATATATATAAACATAGGAGAAATAAAATGTAGAGTAATCATAGTGGTGCCAATTGAGAGATAGCAATAGTAGATTATGACAGTAAATTCTAATAAATGTAACCTATTAAAGAAAAGCCTGGGTAGTGAGGTTTATCTGCTTGCTTTGCCCTTCCTAAGACAGCTACCTTTACTACATATATTTTTGTCTTGGGTTGGATTTTATGATGGTTTTATGATAATTTAATTTATGGAGATTTGAAAGTTTGGATAATATTCTTACAGAGTATCAAGCCTAAGATGGTATTCAAAACAGTAAAAATTAAAGAAAAAAGTTGTGAAAACTGTAGTTTCAAGTTATAAAAAATCCATCTAAAAAGACGAGAAGACATTGGTCAAAATCAAACTAGGAAAACATGTGGTAAGAATCAGAGGGATAGTTTATTACTATTACCTGATCTTCAGAAAGTCCTAACCCTCACACTCTCCAAAAAGGGCTTTATCTGAACTTAGTAAGTGACTATAATGGAGCCTGATGAAATGCAGGTTGTTAAGTGGAGCACAGGGTGCCTAAAGGGTGGGGGAGGCCTAGCACAGGGCGAGACCTGCCTGCCCTCACCTTCCAAAGATGCCTGTGCTCTGCTTCTCACTCCTTGGACCCCCACAGGCCTTTTCCCATTCCCATCAGATTCCCCCAGGCCTTAGGCCCGATTCTCACCCTACCAGGCCAAACAACATTCTCTTCACTTACCTTTTGAAGCGTTCTGAGTGTTGGAACAGATTGCTTCATTTCATATGGTGAGATTCTGGAAGTAGCTGCCGTGTTTCCAGCAGCCAAATTATATTTGGGTATCACTGCAAACCTCATTAAGGCAGCAAAATAAAGCACTTTGTTCTCGGGCTGCACAGTGGCAAATTGGAAGCAGCCACCATTTTGTTCCACTCACAAAATAATTGCTACTTTCAAGTCACCACCCTGCAACCTGGGGACAAACTGCTTTGTTTTGGTACCCTAAGAATGTCTGCACAACATTTCAGAAACTTTCTGCAGCATTCATATAAGGCCAGCAGTTTGGCGCTGCCATTTTGTCCACACCCACCCAAGCAGGCGGCACAAAATGGCAGCCATGTTTGAGTTGCTGTGCAGTCTAAGGGCACACGGCCTGCCCTCCTTTTCTAACATGAGATCCAGAGAGCTTCAAAAAGTAAATGAGGAGGAAGATGGCTGTGTGGAGTGCAGACTCAAGCACTGCAGGGGTAGGATGCGGTAAGAGACACAACGGGGGTTGCTGTAGCGTCCCTGTGGTCAGTCATAGGGTAAATGACCACAGAGGAAACTACAACTGTCATAACTTTGAAACAGGGTCATATGTAATTTGGAGGCATTTCTTGTAATTTTGAATGTACATTATGACATATCTCAAGGACTATCTATACTGTAAAACCTTGAATGATAGGTAGCTTCTGAGAGCCCCATCAAGTCACTCCCTTATCTTCAGAGCAAGCCTGATATAAAATAAATCATGATGATCAAGCCCTTAGAAAAACCAGTGTCTGTGAGAAAAAGCAGATCTGATGGAGTGGCCTTACTTGCTGACTGTATAAATCCAACCATATTAGAGATGACATCGGTGACAGACCAGTCTATGATGGCACCAAATTCTCAAGTCTTGTACCCAACAGTCTGCTGGATTTTGAGAATTATGGCAATTATTTAGCTATTCCCACGTTGAGAAACATTTAGGTGTTTGTCCCAAGTCATTCCTGCTTCATCAGTAGGGCAAAACTTTGGCAAATGCTGGTCTCACTCTTGTTTTTCCAAATAGTCAGAATTTTTGGCATAACTTTAGGAAAATAATGGAGACGGAGTAGAAACATTTTTATGACCAGACCCATAACATTTAGTTTTTTCTTTCCAATGGCATGGCTCTGCCAAAGCAATCAATCAATGATATTTATTGGATCAATGATCAGCAAAAATTTAAAAGAAAAGCAGAGTGAAGCAAATAAATAATATACTAACAACTAGCAGAATAAATAACAGAATATAACATTCACTCCTCTATTATTGTTAACACAGTTGTTACCTGGGTAATAAATCTAGAACATTAATAATTTAAAAATAAAAACATATATTCCCTACAATTTATTAGTTAAGATGTATCAAGCCAAATGTTTCAAATGTATCAGACTAAAAGCAACAGCAACCCTTGGAGGACTTTGCTAGCCAGCTGAGAAACTTAGCCTTCCTTTTTTTCTTTTTAAACTTTCAGTTTCTTTTCACCCAAAGGCAATTGACAGTTGCCAGATCAATAAATGGGTCTAGCGGGTTCAACGCCGGAATGCCACTGATAAATCTGGAGCGGCTCTAACCAAATCTTAATTCAAGTTATTGGTGTTAGGGAAAGGGGCATAAAAGTGCAAATCAAATACGAACTGCTGGGAACAAATCACTGAATGAATAATCCCCTTTGCTTCAACCCCATCCCTCCAAATCTGGCTGAGTTTGCTTTCTTTGCTCTTCTGGATTTATAGGCTGAGAGCTAATTTTAGCCCGAGAGGCGGATGGGGGAAGAAGACACGCTGCAAACTCAAACCGGAAGTCTTCCTGTCAACCAGGGAGCTGCCACTCTTAGACTTCATCCACTCGATGATGACGTACGTCTTTTCCAAACAAGGACGCTCAAGGAAACGAAAGAGAAAGTCGCAGATTCCCCAAGCGGGTGGGGGCTCCGCGCTCCACCACAAGGCACGTTCACGCGCCGGGAGCGTCACTGGACAGCCGACAGCTCAGTAAGGGCGGCAGCCCCGCCCGCTCGGCTCAGCCGGCAAAAAACCAGCGGAAGGAGTGGGCTGCGCCTGCGCGTGGAGAGAAACCCGGAAGCGGCTGAGTCGAAATAGTGAAGGCAAGTACAGCCCTTGGGAGGGGGAGGAGCAGTCGGAGTGGCAGCGTGGCCGGTTCCGGGGAAAGCTGAGCAGGTAATTCGGTGCCCCTTTTTCCTTGGTCTCCAACGCTTCCCGATCTTCTCTAACGAATGATATGAACAAAAACGAGAGACCCTCTTGGCATGTTTTATCTATCACACGAATAAGTGTTGGAAGTGCTGACACCCCATTAAGGGCATCGCAGTCGTTGCCATTGACAAAAAAAAGCTCCAGGTTTTGGTTTTTTTTCCCCCTTGGGCGATCTTGAGAGTCCATTGCTCCGTCCCCTGCTAGCCTGACTAACTAGACAAGATTCTGGGAAATTAAGCCTGGCTGAACTCATACAGCCTCGTCTCAAAAGAGTGGGTTCGGGGGGGGGGTGTCTTACTATTGGGGGTGGGTGTCTTGAGCTGCCCACAATTCTAAAAAGTTAGTAGAAATTTTAATTTGGTACTAATTGTGTCTTGGAAGTTTATGCTCTGCTGATGAGAAAAGGACTTTGCTCTTGGGTTAGAATCACAGCTGCGTATTATGTGTCAGGCTTATGCTGATAGGGAAACAAGGCCTGCTGGTCTTATTTCCAAAGCAGTGTCCATTGCTGAAGATCTTTTATGGCAGGGGTTCTCAACCTTGGCAACTTTAAGACTTGTGGACTTCAATTCCCAGAATTCCTCAGCCAGCAAAGCTGGCTGAGGAATTCTGGGAGTTGAAGTCCACAAGTCTTAAAGTTGCCAAGGTTGAGAACCCCTGTTTTATGGGTTATCACTTCCCTTATAGGAGTAAAAGAATTTGCTGAGTTGTAGGACCTTGAGAAACTGATATTGAGGGAAATATTCATATTCTGTTATTACAACATATCTCAATAAAAATGTAGTCTTAGTCTTCCTGTGGAGTTAATTTTCTGGTCTGATCTATCCCAAAGGACTGAAATGAATAGACTTTGGAATTTATATTTTGCTAACTTGGAGACAAGCTTCCTGGAACAGGCTACCAGCTCTGCCAATTAAAAGATAGTATGCAGCTTTTTGAAAAGAAATGTGTATGTCTCAGCAAATGGCAGCATCTCCTGACCTTACCTGGGTATGCTAGAAAGAGGTCTAAACATCTCTGAATGCATTTAGACAAACTTTTAAAATACAGTCACTTGCTTATTTATATAAGCAACCCATGGCTGGGAGGACAGCTGTCATAGCCAAAAATAAAAATAACTCAGTGACTTCTCAAACTAGCATATATTATTAAAATATTTTAATAAATTCCTATTAAATAGATTCCTCTGCATCAATATCAAAAGCTTCTGTAATCTCAGTTGGCTATAAGTAATACTGTGGGCTGTCTAGAAACTGGGAAAAATACAAGTCAAATTATATTAAATTGAGTGGGACAATTTTCAGTTTTTATATATATGCCATCAGCTGTAAGACAGTGACTTTATGCTGTGAAATTCAAAGCAATAAGAAAGCTAGAGAAAAGTTCTGTCATCATTAACTTGGTAGATTATTTTCTGAAGAGAAGAGAGAAGAGGAGAGACCAAGTTAATTTATGTCTTGTTAGGCCATTGTTTAATGTGATGTTTAGGTTGTCATTAACCATTTATTTTATGTATGTATTTATATGTCCACACAATTAAACTATGTGACTCTCAGTGGCATCCCAAAAAAAAGAAAAACATAGTTAATACAAAATGGCATAACTCATTAAACATGCTAAACACTAACATCACAAACAGAACTGGAAACTTTTGCAATTTACCCACTGGGGACTCACGTCGATCTGACCTCAAAGACTGGATGAACATCCAAGTCTTAATTGCCCCACTGTAGAGTTGGGGCCTATTCTATTAAATCACTCTGATAAAAACAATCCTCTTATTCATTATTCTAGATCATGGTAAATTTGGGGAAAGCAAAACCTCTCTTTGGCCATGGTATTTTTAAAAAATAGTATTTTATTTGATATACCATTACACATTTACATCTAAACACAATACATATTTTTGCAAATTGCGTAATAGCATTAGGATTAATAGCACCTTAAATCATTTTTAAACTATATCCATTTATAATTATAAATAACCTGCTGCAAAGATTTCTTTAAAGTGAAAAGAATAAACAAAATCAACATCACATGGCATGTTTGATGTTTCTAATACAGTAAAGGCCTACCAAAATAGATATTTATGCAGATAAAGTCAACTTCTAGATTCATATGCTGAGATATAATGTGGTTTGTTAGTTTCTAATTAGCAAAACATAGGAGCTAAGTTTTACTGTTTATAGTAATTAAAGTTTCCTATCGTTGGCCTACTGGAAATGAAATTATGAAAATGCACATTTCTTCCTTTTTGCCTAGCATAAATTCTTCATCATTAGACGTATTTTTTTCAGAATTAAATTATAAAAAGCTGACTAGTTAATATAAGCATTTATTATTTATTTATTTATCAATTTGTATGCTGCCTCAATTATAAAATGACTCTAGATGGCTTATGCAATAGGACTAAACTTCAAATAAATTCTAAGTAAAAGCAAACAAAAGAATCCCCCAAAAGTATGTGGAACACATTGGAGAGCATAATAACAAAACATAATATCCCTTGCCAAATGAACATTGGGCAATAGACACTTCATTCCACCTCAGGATGAATAAGGGTAAGATGGGTTTTTATGTCTTTATGGAAGCTAAAGGAGGTCAGGCCCATATGGGATGCAGGAGTATGCTGAATAACCCAGCTACTGGAAAGCTGACAGTACTTTACAGCTGAAATGTACCATCTCTTTCAGATCTTACTACTTGGACAGAAAAACGGGAAAGATAGTTCAGTAGACAACAAGATGTAGTAAAATAAACTATGCTTTGAACATTATAGAATAATCTCATAGGACAAGTAAGATAGTAACTGTTTAATCTGAGAGTACTAAATAATAAGACTGATTTCTCATATTATATTATACTCATACAATGTTAAACTATGGATTTTTTATAATGGCTCATTGAATAAATCATGGTTGGGTTCAAACAACAAGTCATATAGCATAATATATTAAAAAGGAATAAATTCATATTCAGGTTAAGCCAAAATTAACTCCCATTACACATTACAGATTAATTCATTAAGCTAACTACGAAGAAATTGAAACTTTGTATCAAAGGAGATGTACTTCTTAGCCTGAATTCTATTTTGCCTAATGTAGTTTTCTGAATTTGCATTGATTCATTGTTTTTCCTCTCTACCTCTGTTTTTGTTTTTACCTGAAAGAATAATGAATCGTTAAAAAAAAAAGTTATATTTCTTTAAGCTGCTACCAATCATTGCAGAATGTGACGAGTACTTTATGATGTCAGTCTTTGGAAACATCTGTACCAGAACATCAAAAGCTATTCTTCCTATCTGTTTCTTTTTATAGGAGGGGATGAATTAATTATAGACTGTGATATCATTCATTATAGTTCTGAAATGTGAATGTTAGTGAGCTATCAATAGGGACAGTGTCCTCTGAAAAACTCAGCTGGTGCTTTAAATAACTTGTAAATATGTCTTGACTTAGACAATGTCTTACCTTGTTATATAATAATTCAAATGTTAACAATGTTTTCTTATATGTCAGTTCAGTAAGGCATAATCAAGATAAGTAATGTCCCCAAGGATATATATTTAGTTATTGATAAATATAACCTAGTTATTGATATAGTATAAGACACCAAACATTTCCTTCCTTTCTTAATGAATATCTGATTTTTCTATTAAATAGAAGTAGATAGATTAAGAAACAATAATATTATTGGCAGTCTTTGCTTCAGGTAACACATTCAGATTCCACACTACATAACAGGAAATAGAAGATGGAAAAATATATTCTAGTGAGCGATAACTCTTCCAGTTATGGATTGTAATTCCAAGCATAAATTATTGGGTCAAATGTGCTAGCACGAATTGACCTAGAAAACACACAATCAGGATATTAGCCAGCTATAAGGAACATATTTAGAACATATAAATTATATGACATAGAATATGAGGAGAGTTATGAGAAGAGACAGGAGACACTGAAAACAGAACTGCAATGCCCATGTTATCAACCCAACCCCAATCAACCCCAATCAAAGATGATTGATGAAAGCCTCAAGAAGCAGAAAGTGGCAATTGAATGCAGGGTTTCATTATCAAGCAATAATGAATAAGGAAGATACCTCAGCCAAAAATCTGAACAAGTAGAGGAAAATAATAGGAAAAAAGGAAAAACTAGAGATATTTGTAAGAAAGTCAGAAAACATGCAGGGCAATTGACAGCTAAGGTACAAATAGCCAGGAGTAATCAGGGAAGAAATTTAATAGAATAAGTGAGGTTACAGAAAGCTGGAAAGGCTATAGTAAAACCTCTTAAACTAGCATTATGAAATTTGAGAAATATTGTAATGAAGGAATATACAAGAATCAGCTCTGCTAGCAATTAGGTTCAAGAGTTATCAAATAGAAGAGTATCGGATGCAGTGTATTTAAAGTTCCTCCAGAAGGGAAAACATTCAGTATATCAGTCCTGCTGACTATTTAAATTACATATTGTGGGGAGGAAAAAATAAACTGCTTCATTACAGGGGTTTTTTTTTCCCCAATTTGTTTTTGTTTGGTTTTGCTTTGAAAAAGTAAAAGTAGGCATGCTGCGTAGCTGTATTGGAGTCATTCAAACCCAGACTTTTATTTTATCTTGTTCATTTTCAGGACCTCACAAATTGGAAATGAATTTAATGTACCTTCATATGGATCACTGAATGGATAATAAATGGCCCTTCCTCGCTTAACAGGAGCTCTCCGTTCCTTTTCAAATGTCACTAAACAAGAAGATTATAGTGAAGAATCTGCTGACCTAACAGTAAGTTATTTGCATGAATGTTAAGCACAGAAAGGATTTTAACATGTTGACTGAGTTAAAATATATATAAAATGTCAGTAACATTGTCACAAAGTGTAGATCTGTTCCATATGTTGGATTAGAGGTTTCTTCTAGAAACTAGTTAAATTCATAAATTCCACGCTATGTTTCCTCTTATTGGCAGCAATGGGCATTTTAGGGGATGGGCTGCCAGTATCCAACAAGTTGATCTAAAACTCAGTGTCTGTTTTACCATAGGACCATGATTTCATAGATTACTTGTATATCATTGCATAAATATCTGCAATTAGTGTATTTGCATACATTATAATTATTAATGTAATTGTAATTATGTAAATTTATACAAATGATGTCAATTTGCGGAATATTATATTGCCATATGAGCACCATTGCCAATTACCTCAGTAGTTTGGAGAGCTTTGGAAGCAACAGACTTTGTTACTTGAAAATTACTTATGAACTAAAATGTCAATTCCTTCTAAAGTCAACTGAACAGGAATACGTTACATTGAGGTTTTATTGTATGTTGCTATGTTTCTGTTATCCTGTAAGCAAAGTTCTAAATGGCTTCATCAGAAATTGTTGATATAATAATTAGGGACTAGATTATTTTTTCATTTTTCTCCACGCTTCATTCCAAAGACTGATTGTGAGCTGTGTATTGATATATTAATTTTCTTTTTTTACAAGTACAAAATTTCTGCTGCTTTTTATGAGTACAAAATTTCTGCTGATTAGATAAACTTCTCTCCAGTTACCAATATTTATGAAATAGGAGGCAAGGTAGAATAGTGTCATCGCTTTAAATACAAAACAAAATTGCTCCAATCAGTTACATCTCTCATTTAAAAGAAAGAAATTGGCACTTCTCAGTTTGATACTAAGATGCTATCAACACCCACACATACTCAAGCTCTTTAGGACTGATCCTGATTTCCATTATGTCAGTATAACTCACAGTAGCTCTACCGATCTTACTTTTTATTCCAGTGGAGTTTTTTTTATCACTGTAACTAGAAAGGCAATTTGGCCCTTTCTGTGTCATTTGAAGTAGTATACAACTAAATGAGCCATTAAAAGAGAATCCATTCACTGAAGCAAGCATCAACAACAACTAATATAGCATAAATTGAAGGGACATACGGTATAGCACTCTAATGCATTTTTCTTAAATAATCGCTTGATGGATGTGAAAGACGAGTTTGAATACTTGTTATATTTAATAATCTGGATGTACTGCCATTCTAGCTTGCCACTGCTTTCAGTATAACTGGCATGGCATTAGATAGGTCCATGATAAAATTGTATTTGTGCTGATACATTTGTATGTATTCATGTTCTATTTCCTTTGGAACCTTGTTTTTTGGAAAAATAATAAAAAAAACAGTGGTGGAAAGGAGGATAGGAAAGGGAAAATTAAAAATATCACTGGAAATTGCAATTCTGGGATATTCTATATCTACGGTATATCTATCGGCTTCTATCTATCTACCTACCTACCTATCAGTGGGAGGAACTATTTCATGCATTTGAATCTGGAAAAGTGGGGAATAGAATAGATTAGATGGTAGGCAACCCTAAGCTTTAGCACTAGTATTTTTAAAAGGAAATATGACCTGTTTTAGTTTATATGGTGCCTGCCTCTCTATTTCTTGTATTTATGTAACAAAGAGCATAGTTTTGGTTTCAAGCCTTTTCTTAGCATTTTTATCATGTGGTATTTGTAGCAGGAAATACGAATATTTCATAACTCTCCTATAGTCTCTCTTTTAGAAGTCATTACTTTAAAAAAATTGACATATATTATACAATTCACCCTGAATATCTTGAAACAAGGGCATCAGATGTTAAACGGCAGCAGAATTAAGTGTGTACATAGGCTTCTTCATAACTTAGTTACATAGGTGTAAAGCAGACATCCTGCACTTGTTATAACTACCAGACTTTCAAGATTTTTTTTGGAGGGGGTGGGCAGGAAGGGGTTGCATGCCTAATGGCTAATTTGAATTTGTCTCGCATAATATGTGAAATTAAACAGGTTCCTCTCAGAAATGGTGCTTGGATCTGTTGCATATACTGTAAGGTAATGAGCCTGATTCAGGAACTCTAGTTTGCTTTCATGGTGTTTCCATGGGTAAAAAATTCCCTATTAATGTCATTGTCAATTCCATTTATGAGGCAGATATTTTATTGAGATGAGTGCATTTTTGTTAAAGAGAAGGTGCAATTCGGTTTCTAAATTTTTAAGTTTTACCTTATTCTAAGTGATTCAAACAATGGTACTGTTGTCTTTAACATATGAATGCAATCTTTTCCACTTATAATTTTCATTTTTGCCAAGAAACCTAACAGGGTGTATATTTTGAAGTGTGGTAAAAACTTGCATCTGTCACTTTACTTAAATGAAGATCAATGGATTTAAAGAAAGGCTGACTATTGACTGAATTATTGTGTTCAGGATAAAAGATCCAAGTTACAAGAACAGCTGTGCAGTTCGGATCTCACTTGGAAGAAAATAGTAACATTTGTTGATGAAAACATTACTAAGGGAGAGCAGCAATCTGTACATGGCGATTTAAGGACACTTTTTCATGCTGCCAAACAAATAGGTAAGTAGGGTTTTGAAGTGGATACAATAGCAATAGGTAGTTGACCCTTGATTTAGGTAGGGATGGAAACTTTATTTATTTATTAAGAAAATGTAGATGCCCAACTCAATGACTCTGGCAGACTTAAAAAGATAAAACCCCAATACAAAAGTCAATAATTCCCCACCCTCCTGATGACAACAATTAGACTAACCATTTGATGGGCTCCATGTAATTCTGGCCCATTGTGAGAACCATGTCTTCAGGACCTTGTGAAAGAGTGTCAAACTGGGATTGGCGAGCACATTTGTCAAATTGGGATTGGAGAGCACATTTGATTTGGCCATTCTGGGCACAATCTAGAAATTCCCACCACATTTTGTCTCTAGAGGTAGACTATTTTGTAAGAAAATAAACTATTTTAATCTGATTCATTCCGTTTTCATGTTTTAAAATGTCCTTGTCTGGCACTGCTGTGAGATGTCCACTTGTCTGAAATGATATAGGGACTCCTGCTTGAGCAGGGGGCTAGACTAGAAGACCTCCAAGGTCCCTTCCAGCTCTATTCTGATTATTTATTATTATGTTTATACAGAAAAACATCACCTAAGTAAAATCCCATCAAATTTAATTGTCCTATGAATAGCTAATTCATCAACTTGTCATTTTTTTCTCCTGTCGTTTTGTTTCCCTGCGTCCAGTGGGATCTGAGAATGGAGAAGAAGCAATTGAAAGTGGTGCTAGCTTCCTTTTTAAAACGCTTTACACTAAAGACTGTATTGGTCGTGATGAAACTGAAGCCATTAAGCAGGTCTTTGGACCCTTTCCCTCTTCCTCTGCCACTGCGGCCTGTGATGCCACCTGTCGGATCGTTTCACATTTTACCGAAGAACAGCTTGCTGATCTCCTGCAGAGTTCTGAAGAGTTAAACAGTGACCCAAAGTTGTCCTTTGGCAGAAATATTGCATTTTCTTTTGACATGCACGATTTGGACGACTTTGAAGAATTGCTGCTAAACGGTGAAGTGGACGATCAGAAAGTCATTAGCTTGGATTATGAGAAAATTTTTAATAACCAGTTTGAACATTATCCAAATAGCTGTGGGGAAAATTCTGATGCAAAGTCTTCTGGGAGAGTAGATGACACTTTCCTGTGGTGTGAAGTTGGGAAGTATCTGAATGATTCCTTACAAGGAAATACCCAGGGCCCAACAATGGAACATCTTTGCTGTACTTTGTATGAGATGCTTGCCTCCCATAAAAGTGGTGATGAGCTTCAGAATGAGGTAGGGGTGCACTTAATGCTCTTCCGTGGTCAATATAACAAGCATAAGTGGTTCAAATCTAATGTTTGGATAATAGCTATTTGCACACTAGGGTTTCCTTCTCCCACAATTAGCCTCTGCAAAAGCTTTGTATGTTTTCGCTCAAAGTGAAAATAGCTTGAAGGTGATCTTGGCGGCTAGCATCAGGCAGCTTTGGAGGAATGCATGACATTTGTTCCTTTTTTGTTCCTTTGTTTTGAATGCAAATGAAGTGACATTTTGAACCAACGGAAGATGGTAATGTGATGCATTGATATGAGAAAAATAATTTCACACCAAACTTGATCTTGAGTTTGTTATTCCTGTCGTGTATGTCATTTAGCTGATTGCATAAGAAAAAGCGGTCTTGGATTTAATTATCACACAGTTGCTCTGCAGAAACTTTCTGTGCTGTAAATCGACTACCCATACTTGGAAGAACCTTAGAAGCTGGGTGGGTAAAGCAGTGACCTGAAAGGAAAAAATTGAGTAATCTTCATTGCACATGAAGCACTTGGTCCTTAGAACAGCAAGGATGCAATCCGTTCCAGATATAAACCTGGGGTTTAGAGTTAAGTGGACTCAATACAGGTTGGGTTGAGAGCATGTCAAGGTAAAATGAGGCTTACAGTAGAATGTAGATTGGACCAAATTATTAAGTTTATTATATTTGCTGATTATAAAACCCAAAACCAAATAGCTGAATAAGGGCAATCATCCATTTACAACCGTTCATTTAGTGATCGTTCAAAGTTAATATGGCCCTGAAAAAAGTGACATGAGCGTTTTTCACATCGCCGTTGCAGCATCCCCCGTGGTCATATGATCAAAATCCAGATGCTTGGCAAGTGGTTCATATTTACGACGGTTGCAGTATCCTGGTGTCATGTGATTAGCTTTTGCGACCTTTTGACAAGCCAAAGGTCAGTGGGCAAGCTAGGTTCACTTTATACAACCATGTTGCTAATTTAACAAATGCAATGATTCACATCAACTGTGGCAAGAAAAGTCATAAAAGCTCAATTAACACGTTTCACTTAGCGACCTAAATTTTGGGCTCAGCTGTGGTTGTAACCCGAGGACCACCTGTATAACATTCATTGCGAGTTAAATGGGGAATCTAAAGCAGAGTTGGTGAACTTGACAGACGTGGGATCGCTCTTGGCTTTTCAATGACAGGTCAACAGCCACTTTCAGACTAGGCCAGAACAAAGTCATTAGCAAGATCTCTCCATTTCTTCGACTTTCTCTTCACAAAGTGCAAGATTTATTGGAAGGAAGATTTGGTAGCCAGCACAGTTATTTATTTATATCTTGCCTTGCCTGCTAGATAGTAAATTTAAGGCCACTATCAACAGTAATAAAATACATTATTCTTTTAAGAAAATAATCAGTTAAAGCTAATTCTATTTACATATCAGTTTAAATGCCCAAAATCTGTCTGAAAATGATTATATTAGGTTGGCTACTTTGTGTTGTAAAAATGTTTTCCAGTGATAAATTGAGAATGAGAACATTCTCTTTAACTTTTATTTTATTTTTTTTGCTCAGTTCATACTATATGTAGAAGCTTGTATTTGTGTATTATTTCATTTCTTATTATGTAAAAGACTTGAATGTCCTATGAGGAATCACAGCACCCTGGCAGAAACGTATCTAAATTATATAGATGACTATTAGGCTGAATATCCTGCTTTTTTGTTGTTTTGGGGAGATTAATCCTTTTTTTCAACTTACAGATATGTTATTCTAGCACCCTCTGCTGGAGCTGTGTGATAAATCAATATTCTGTTAGCAAGAGAAGAGAAAAAAGTCTTTTCAAATATCTCTTAGTTTGAACTACCATGACATGCATAAAAGTTTTTACATGCAAGAGCTCAAAAGACCTTTTTACCACCTCCTCCCCACCTGGATGTTGAGGTTGAGGTTCCTGTTGAATTTCTTAAACAAACTATAATGTCTGAATTTGGATTTTGGTTTTGTTATAAAAATCCCCAGAGTAAAATTACACGTGCAACCGGGTTGGTTTGCATGCAGCTGTCACTGATTTGATGTTTTTGTGATAGGTATTTTATCTGTTGTACAGGTAATCCTTGACTTACGATCATTTGTTTAGTGACCATTTAAAGTTATAATGTCACTGAAAAAAGTGACTTATGACTGTTTTTCACACTTATGGCCACTGTGGCATCCCCATAATCATGTGATCAAAATTCAGGCACTTGGCAACTGGCATGTAATTATGACAGTTGTAGTGTCCCGGGCTCATGTCATTACTTTTTGTAACCTGAGAAAGTCAATGGGAAAAATCAAATTCACTTAACAACTGTGTTACCAACTTAACAATTGAAGTGGTTCACTTAATAACGGTAGCAAGAAAGGTCATAAAATAGGGTAAAACTCACTTAACAACTATCTTGCTTAGTAACGGAAATTTGTGGTTGTGGTTGTAAGTCGTTGACTACCTGTACAGTATTTAGTTTAAATGTATAGCTCTGGAAAACTTTTATTTTGAACAGTGATTTATAACGTCTTTAAAAATGATGTAGTAGTGGGCAAGTGCAAAACCTCCAGTGTGGGTACTCTTGCTCTCCCCACTTCTGCTTATCAACAGGAGAAGAAATGAACACATTTTGGTTATTCCACTTGTAATCTTGTTAACATGAACTAGGAACCCTGGGTAAAAATTCTTTAGGCAATTGCTAAAAGATGGTTACTTCAAGAAGCGGACTATAAATTATCTGGTTGTCTTTCATTCGGGATTCAGGCCTACGTAGGGGATGGAAGTGGTCATGCTTTTGGATAATCTCTGGCGAGGATTAGACGAGAGATGTGCATCCATCCTTGCCCTAATTGACTTCTACAGCTTTCAATACGATAAATCACGAAAGTCTCCTGAATAAGCTCAGAAGATTGGAGCTGGGTAGCATGTGCCATGCTGGTCCCCCTCCTTTCTCTGGGAACAATTCCAAGTGATTGGGGATGAGAGGTCTTGCTCTCACCACATGCTATGTGAGGTACCACAGATTTTGGTACTCTAACCCATCCTATTTATGTGCGACCGCTGGATAAACTCCTCCTTCACTATGGGATGAGGTATCATCAGTATGCTGATGATACTCAGTTATACATTTCTGCTCCAGACAAATTAAGTGATGCTGCAAATGTCTTATCCTGGTGCTGTGAATGTCTGGATGGGGTACAGCAGACTTCAATTGAACCCTGGAAAGACCCAGTAGCTTTGGATGTTAGTGCCTTCTGTTCTAGGACTCTGCCATCTTTTGTGCTGGAATGGGATTATATAGACCCAGGCAAACCTGGTACACAACCTTGGGATCCTCCTGCACTCATGACTCTTGCTCAAAGTCCAAGTGGTGCTCATGGCTTTGCACAGTTTCCTATTGTGTGCTAATTGCAGCTGTTCCTAGATCAAGGGACTTTACTCAATTTCGCTCATGCTCTAGTGATCTTTTCTTTGCATTTCTGTAATATGCTCTACATGGGGATACCTTGGAAGCTTCTGCAAAAATGCAGTGGCGCAGGCATTTATGTGTGCCCCTAGAACTGTACACATTATACCATTGCTCTTTCAGCTGCCTTGGTTTCTGGTTTGATTCCAGGTCCAATTCAAGTGCTGTTTTTAACCTTTAAAGCACTTCATAGCATTGGGCCAGGTTATCTGCTTCTTTCTCATCGCATTTTCTCACCCCAACAGATCTGGCAAAGAAGGCATGCTGTGAGTCCTGTCTGCCAGGAAATTATATTTTGCAGGTCCCAGGAGGTGGGCCTTCTGTGTTGTAGCACTCACTTTTCTCCCCCCACCCCCAAAGTGAGATTAGTCCCATCCCTCTCAATATCCCACACGTCCCTCAATCAGGTCAGGGGCACTGAGGAAATTTTGCAATGGCTCCCTTGCTGTGGTTAGTATCATCCTCTTCTGTTTTGTGTGCTTTTTTATAGTTATTTTTCAATTGTGACTTTTTATGTTTTTTTTAAATTAAGGGTGAGATGGGTAGCTACACAAATATGTAAAATAAATAAATACGATTTATTGGATACATCAGTGTATGATACAAGCCAAGAATTAAGAAAAAGGAAATGAATTATAATTTCTTCCTCCACTTAGTCATGAGGAAAGAATAAAAAGCTGGATTTTGAGTATTCCACGGAAGCTTAACCAAGTAACAGAATAACAGAGTTGGAGGTCTTCTAGTCCAGGGGTCCCCAACCCCCGGTCTGTGGACCAGTACTGCATCGCGGTATGTCAGCAACCGGTCCACACAAACAAGAAAAGCCCCATCCACAGGATGCAGGCAGCACACAAACCACGCCCCCTCCGGTCCGCGGAAAACTCTCCATGTAACCAGTCCCTGGTGCCCAAAAGGTTGTGGCCCTCTGTTCTAGTCAATCCCCTTGCTCAGGCAGGAAACCCTATACCATTTCAGATAGCTGGTTGTCCAATCTCTTCTTAAATGCTTCCAGTGTTGGAGCATTCAACATTATAGAAGCTCATTCCAATCCAGCATGGCTATAAATTGTAAGTTACTTTTAAATGTGAGCCAGACCACTGCAACATGTAATCTGACATATAATATGACAGTGCCTTGATTTGGAAAATTGAATTGCTACTCTGTGGTTGAACCAAGCTGATTTGATCCATTCATTCTGTTAGAAACAGAATGCCTTGTGCTTTTAAGCCACTTTTAGCATTCAGATCAAAGCAGCATAGCCCCATTTCAGTATTAACATGTTCTTTGAAGCTCCAAAGAGCTGTAGTTCAATGCTGGTTTTAAAAGTATTGATGTGCCTCATCGTACCTTTTCCATTTATATTCTTTAATTAACTTTTTCTGCAACACTACGCAGTCCAGGAACTCAAACTAATTGCCTTTGGCATTGGAGGGACCATCTTATTCAATATACCTTCAAAGTGTATTATTTTAAATAGAGTACGGTAACCCTTATAAAATCATCCCTGGAAGAAAAGGCAATCCAGTGCCCTCAAAGTATTTGGGGGACTTTTTAAATCTTTTGCTTCATCGACAGAAGCTGCTGCAGGTTGAAATTCAAATTATTTGAAAGGACCCAGTTTGTATAGTTGTACTTTTTTACAGCATTAACCACAGACTGTTTTTCCTTCTTGGCTTGGGTAGAATTCTCAAGTGGCATTATGCACATCCACTTTGGATGGCAGCTATTTCTTCATGTTTTCCAGTTATGCTGCTTGGTGACACATTCTAAAATCTCTTATTGTGATGACTTCCATTTAGTTTTCTCTTTGCTCGTTTGTTTCCATTAGCTTTTTCCCTGTCCTCTATGTGTGTTATACTCAGAGTCCATGTAGCAGGATCCACCTATCTTGGAACACTTACATTTGCCTTCATTCACGACTCCATATAGCAATTAAATTTTTGAATTTGGACCTTGATGGAGAGGTCCTAGGCTTCTGTTCATTTGACTACAGAGCTAAGCTGTATGCAGATTTTACTAATAGATGCCGAATTATCTTCTGGCCATCCCTGTACCAGGAGATGAATAACTGTTCTTTAGAAAGTAAGAATTTCAATAGTTTATGTAAGATGCTTTCCTTTCAACCTAACTTGTGACTTTTGAGTGTTTTAAATTTGGGATCCTAGACAGTAAGGACTAATACGCTTTTGAATACTTTCCTGGCTTACCAATTTATTCGTTATTAAAAAAACAAACCAGCGGAAGACATCAGCATCACGTATAATTCCAGAAAGTTTCAAGAACTAAATGAAGCTTGTTGTTAAAGGTCTCTTTCAAAAGGGAAATAAAAAGCACCTCTCTTCCCAACTTTTTCTGTACAGGGTTCTTTGTCAAGCACAAAAATCTAGCATGTGCTTTTGTTTACAGTAGCAGGAAAATGGAGTCTTAATTGTTGCAAACCAGATGCTTCCAAATCTTCCTTTCTAGTCCACCCATGTTCCCTGCTGGCACATTTGTCTCTAACGGCATCCCCGACTTGACTTTTTCATATATTAGCTGTTGCCCTTTCCCTCTCCCTTTAGATGAATCAACATCCAAATCTCCCAGATGCCTTCCAGCTGCTGCTTTTCTTCTTTGCTGAAATAGGACCAAAATTTGCTTTCAGAGCGCTTCTATTGCAGCTGCTTCTTTCCTAACTAACATAGGCAGTGCTTCTGAGCTGCTATGTAATCAATTGGTTTCTTTTGAAATGGGAAACGGCTCCAGCAAAACTTTGTCTGAAAGTCGATCTTGTAAAAGTAATGTAATAATAATAATAAAATAAACTAATTTGACTCGTGGTTTTTTTTT
>NW_015386298.1:410048-411986 GCF_001527695.2 Protobothrops mucrosquamatus
CAGACTTCCTTAAAGTTTTACAAAAAATTGTAGAAGCTGATTTTGCTGCTGTTTTGAAATTATGAAGTTATGTTATTTGACATAGATCTAGTGTTGTGGAAGATGTGTTTGTTTCATTAAGTAGCATGATGATGTTTTGTATAATGATTTAAATTATGGATTGTGAAGAAAATGTCTGCAAAGCTTCAGTCAGGGGGAAAAAACCCCTGTGTGTTCTATTTTGAATACTGCATAATATTTACTCTGGAGTTTTCAGAGGGATGTTAAGGATCCCTTTAGTCAAGCTTGTCTCCTGATGATTTTATGAATACATTCATGAAGTTTTTGTGGCAACAATACGGCAGAGGCAGAAGTCCTTGCTTTTTGGGGTATTTTCCAACTTCCTAGGCTTGGCTAAGTCATCTAGGTACCAGTTTGGCTTAGCTTTTTGAGAACCAAGCATTTAAATTTAATTTAGTTAATTTGCTAAATGGGACTCTCTAAGTTGGCCAATCATACCTCCTTTGTTTTCCAACAAAACTAATGCACTAATATACTGAGAAGATTTGTAATTTCTTATAAATTAATTTTCTGCTGCTCAGCAAGTATGACTGATAGTATGATAATTTGTTGTTTTTTTTAAAAAAATAATGGCTTGATTCATTTGAATTCCATCTCCCAGAGTTCATAAGAACTGGTGTGAATTTGGACTTCCATACATAAATCATGTTCTGAATTGGTTTAGGTAGTAATTTTTGACAGTGTTGATAGCAGTATCTGTCTGTCTGTGCAGTGCATTCATGCTGCTTGATGCTGAAATGAATCTATATAGAAAATAAGAAAATGGGCTCTCTTAATCAGTTCTTGACCCTTTGTAGGTCATCCCCTAATGTCACTAGCAAAATCTTATAGTACCTTCATGTGCATTGACTCCATGTGTAATGGCAAGTAGGAGAAATTCTGTATGTTTTTCAATTGTTGAACATGGTACCTTCAAATTGTGAATACGCAGATTTTTGTAAATAGATAGTATCAACCAAAATGATAAAATCATATTTTTTCTTCCCCCCCCCCCTCCCAATATTCAGTTGTTTGAATTACTAGGACCTGAAGGATTTGAATTAATAGAAAAGCTCCTGCAGAATAGAATTACCATTGTGGAGAGAGCTTTCTCTGGGCCAAATGATTACAAACTACAGTCTTTACAAGGTAAGTATCAACTTTACAAAGTTGCATAGTTAAATTCTTTCTTTAAGAAAAAATAAATTGTTTTATATATTGTAGTGAGACTGGGAAAACCAAAATTTTTAAATGCACGGTTAATTTCCTCCCTAAAGAATTGAAAAAAAACCCCACATCTTTTTGAGATGTATTTAAAAAAAAAATTGGTGGACATGATTGTCAATATAGTTTGATTGCATTTTTCTTTGGGAGATGATCCATCAGAAGGCTCGAAATACTCAGAGTCTATGATAAAGGAATTTATCTTTTAGTGTTCCAGAATAATCAGATTTAAAATACATTGCTACGATAAATCAGTCTATGTAAAAAACCATCATATTTGCAAGATGGGTAGCTATATAAATTTGATAAATAAGTAATAAAAGCGTGTACTATTGAATATTAGACAACCAATATAAACATCTTCCAGATAGAAAGCCTTTATACACAAATTGAATTAAGCATTTAATAGGCCGAATTGAAGCTAGTTCTGTTGAAATCTGCAAGGATACTGGAGGAATGAACCTGAAGTGCATTAGTTTAGGGGCTTTAATTTTGCCGGGTATTTTGCTTTGCTATTCTATATCTGCTTCCTTTTTCAGACTTAGATTGTATTCTGATAATGGGATCTTCTTGATTCTGTTCTATTTTGTAAAAGGATATCTGAAATACAACTGATATATCATTTTTTTTCAACATTTTAGTCAATTTTAAATACTTCATAAAATTACTTTTAAG
>NW_015386299.1:0-3045 GCF_001527695.2 Protobothrops mucrosquamatus
GGAGAGAAAGGCGTTCCGACGCGCGCCCAGGGCGCACGCTGCAGAGTCCCGCCGTCGGTTCTCCAAGCGCGGAGGAAGGACGGGGTGAGGATCAACGCCCCAAGTCTTCGGGGCCGGCTCGGCTGGGCTGAAGCATCGCGGCGGCGTCTCCCACCGGCGGTGGGCGAGAGGAAGCGGCGGGGACGCGCGCCCCCCCCCCCGCCCCAGGGAGGGCCGTGCAGCTCTTCTCTCTTCCTCGCCTCGTCCTCCTCCTCCTCCGCTCCCCTCTTCCCAGCAGCGAGAGCCAGCAGAGAAGCGAGGGCACAAAAGGTTCTCCCCCTCCTTTCTGGGCAAGGGCCCAAGCTGGGAGGGGGCGCCCCCCCCGTATGATTCACCGGCAGGGAAAATAGCAGCTGGTTCCCAGGCTTCGGGTGAGGGGGGCACATTTTTGGACCGGCTCCCTCCCCACAACCAGCAGAAGAAGAAAAAAAGGAGGAACGTGGCCGAGGGTCCTTAGGAAACCTCCCAACTCAGCAGGAGAACTGGATGGAAAACTAGTCCAGGAGAGAAGCAAGCGGGAATTAAGGAGAAACTTCCTAAACAGGGGGGACAATTAACCAGTGTAACCGTTTGCCACCAGAAGTTGTGGGTGCTTCATCACTGGAGTTTTTTAAGAAAAGACTGGGCAGTCCCTTATCTGAAATGGTACACAGTCTCCTGCTTGAGCAGGGGGCTGGACTAGAAGACCTCCCAGGTCCCTCCCAGCTCTATTCTGACTAAAAGACTTCCAAGGTCCCTATATATATATATAAGAAACAACAGATGGAAACTAATCAAGGAGAGAAGCAAGTTGGAATTAAGGAGAAACTTCCTAACAGAGAGGACAATTAATCAGTGGAACCAGCTTGCCACAAGATGCTGTGGGTCCTCCATCACTGGAGGTTTTTAAGAAGAGGCTGGACAGTCACTTGTCAGAAATGGTCTAGGGCAGACATGTCAAACACAAGGCCCGGGGGCTGGATGTGGCCCGTGGAGTGGATTCATGTGGCCCGCGAAGCCATCCTGGAAACAGTGAGGGAATGGCCCCCACTGCCTTGGCCTTAGCCCAGGCCAGCTGGGAGTCAATGTACAATTTTGTGGTGGCCATCTATGCTGAAACGCATTCAGTCTTAGCTCCATAAGCCCCCCCCCCCCCACATGGCCTGAGAGGAACAGTGAGGCTCCTCCAGTGGACCATGCCTTGGCACTTGCCCTGGTCCCACCCCCTTCTGCCAGAGACCCTCAGATCTGTCCCACTCCTGCCCAGGCCCCCACAGGCACCCTTGACGCGAAGGATGTAGAGCTGGCCACGCCCACCCAGTAGGTGACATCCACTCCATCCACGCTCATCCAGTAGGCCACATCCACCCTGCCCACATCCACCTGGACCGCAATGCTGATGTGGCCCTTAATGAAATTGAGTTTCACACCCCTGGTTTAGGCTCTCCTGCTTGAGCAGGGGGCTGGACTAGAAGACCTCCAAGGTCCCTTCCAGCTTTAGTCTGATTCTGACTCTTTCTTGGAGGTGATTGTGCCTCCCAGGCCTCTTCCAGACGAAAAACCTCAGAGTGCCCCCCCTGAAGATCTGGGGGAGGGGGGGTTAACCCTTCTTGTTGGAGGATGCCCAAGAGCTATAATAGAACCCCAAGTGTGATGCAGGCTTGTTCTAACTTTGATGCAACTTAAACAAACTTCACATTCAGGAAGATGAGGGCTGGCTAAGTCTTCTTTTTTGTTTTTTAAATAGTTTTTATTACCATTTTCCTTTATAAAACTCTAGTACATATTCAGCAGACTGTGTCATTTTTATATACTGCGGATCAACATTCTATACACTATATACATTCAATATCTAACTCACAATAACCTTATGCGTATTTCCAGTTTTTGTTTCTATTATCTATCCATGTATGCCATTTGTCCCAAACCGCGTAAAATTCCAAATCGTCTTTTTTCTTTTAGTTCTAAAGTGAGTTTATCCATTTCGGCACATTCATATATCTTCTGAATGATCAATCCCTCTGGTGGTATATTGCGTTCTTTCCAGTATTGCGCGAACATAATTCTTGCCGCAGTTAATATGTGTAGAATCAAATATCTTATTTTCTGGCTAAGTCTTCTACACGCCAATGTCCCTTTGAAGTACGGGTGGTCCTCAACTTTCAGTGAGTTCACAGTTACAACAGCACTGGAAAAAAGTGACTTATGCCCGTTTCACCCAGCTATGACTTTTGAAGCATTCCCCCACGGTCACGTGATCAAAATTCACACGCTTGGCAACTGACTCATACTTACGACGGTCGCAGTGTCCTGGGATCACGGGATCATCCCCTTTGGCGACCTTCCGGAAGGCAAAGTCAATGGAAGGAAGCCGGATGTCACTTAACAACCGGGTTACTGACTGATCAACTGCAGCGATTCATTGAACAACGGTGGCGATAGGTCGCAAAATGGGGCAAAACTCACTTGATCAAGGTCTCAACAACAGAAATGTTGCGCTCCATCGTGGTCGTAAGTCAATGATCTCACCTGTAGACCGGTGAATATTTCTTATTTCAGAAATTTAAAAAAAGACACGTAGGAAATTGTTTAGCACATCCCGGGTTGTTTTTTTTTTAAAAAATGCTCTTTTTCCAAGAATAAAGGATTAGGAATTAAATTCATATTAGTGAATGATAAACTCAGATGACGTGTTTGTTGAATAAGTACTACTGAATTGCAACGGATGGAAACTGATCAAGGAGAGAAGCAACCTAGAACTACGGAGAAACTTCCTGACAGTGAGAACAATTCACCAGTGGAACAACCTGCCTCCAGAAGCGGTGAAGGCTCCAACACTGGAGGTTTTTAAGAAGAGACTGGACAGCCATTTGTCTGAAATGGTGTAGGGTTTCCTGCCTGAGCAGGGGGTTGGACTAGATGACCTCCAAGGTCCCTTCCAACTTTATTATTATTATTATTATTATTATTATTATTATTATTATTATTATTATTATTATTATTATTATTATTATTATTATTATTATT
>NW_015386299.1:3897-8569 GCF_001527695.2 Protobothrops mucrosquamatus
CTCCAGAAGCGGTGAATGCTCCAACACTGGAAGTTTTTAAGAAGAGACTGGACAGCCATTTGTCTGAAATGGTATAGGGTTTCCTGCCTGAGCAGGGGGTTGGACTCGATGACCTCCAAGGTCCCTTCCAACTTTATTATTATTATTATTATTATTATTATTATTATTATTATTATTATTATTATTATTATTATTATTACTACTACTACTACTACTACTACTACTACTACTACTATTATTATTATTATTATTATTATTATTATTATTATTATTATTATTATTATTACTTCTAGAGGCAAGCTGTTCCACTGGTTAATTGTCCTCATTGTCTGACTGGAGGCTAAAGCATATAAGGAAAGGCTGCTGGAATTGGGTCTGTCTAGTTTAATAAAGAGAAGGATGAGGGGGGACATGATAGCAGTCTTCCAGTATCTCAGGGGTTGCCCCAAAGAAGAGGGAGTCAAGCTATTCTCCAAAGCCCCTGAAGGCACGACAAGAAGCAATGGATGGAAACTAATCAAGGAGAGAAGCAACCTAGAACTAAGGAGAAACTTCCTGACAGTGAGAACAATTAACCAGTGGAACAACCTGCCTCCAGAAGCGGTGAATGCTCCAACACTGGAGGTTTTTAAGAAGAGACTGGACAGCCATTTGTCCAAAAGGGTTTCCTGCCTGAGCAGGGGGTTGGACTCGATGACCTCCAAGGTCCCTTCCAACTTTATTATTATTATTATTATTATTATTATTATTATTATTATTATTATTATTATTTATTACATTTATATCCCGCCCTTCTCCTTACGGACTCAGGGCGTAAGGAGCGGAGCACCTTATATTTTAAGGAGGTACCTGGTTGACACCTAGGATGCTGGCAGCAACCCGTGTCAACCATCAGTGCCAGCCAATTTGAATGTTCAGTTGACTGAGGTTTATGTCTAATGAATAAATAATAATAATAAGCCTGTTCGAGGCTTTGTATTTCCTGTGTCATGTACTTTGAGCTGAGTCTGTGTGTGCCTCTTTAGCATCTGTGGTTTAATCCTATTATTAGAGTTTGGGTGGGGTAGGTAGATGTTGGACGTCTTTGTCTTCCTAAACCTCTAGCTGGAGTCCTCCAATCTTTCTGAATGGATTATTTACATCTGCATTTCTACAGAGCTGCTTTCTGCTTGGGGGAGGGAGACTTGGGGCTATTAAGAAAAACTAGGCATGCTTTAAGCTCCTTTGAGGAAATATGTTTTTCTGCCCTTTTAATATTTCCTTCTCTGGGGAGGGGCTGACTTCCCACAAGGCCTTCGTCGCGCAGCGGATGGACAACGGCTAGGATGATGATGATGATGGTGGACGGCACTTTGCTTAGCAAACAGACACCATGCGATCCAAGCTGAATCTGGATCTCCAGAGGGAAGAGGCAGCCCTCCCCTCTGGAGAACCATCAAGCCTGCCTGGCTTGGCCTAATTAAACCTTGCCGTCTAAAATGACTTAATCGAACCATCCAAAATTTTTTTTAAAAAAGCCGCCCGTCTATTTTAGATCTATTAGCCATCGATGGGATAAACCCCGGGGGTTCGGAACGGATCTGCGCCTCCTTCCGTGGATGGCTCCGCTCCTTCCCGTTTGCTGTCCCTCTGCGCTTTCGGTTGGGGAGTTTTAATTTATTTATTTTTTTTTGCAAAAACAAACCTCGCCAGGGGCCATTTAGGCTGGCTTCCCGGGAAGGTTTAATCTTTCTCTTCCAGTTGCTTCTCATTGTCCGGGCTGAAAAGAGCAGCCTGGAGACTATTCCATTAATTGCAGGTTTTATGTTTTCCCATGACAAGTATATTGTCTGCCCAAAGAGGAGTCATTGTGGGCCGTTGCAGGCAGGACACCAGCTGTTGATTCAGCCTTTTGGGGGGGGGGGAGAGGCAAGGGAGCAGTGGGCACGGCTGAATTCTTTGGTGCCCTCTCGCTTAAGAACGGCGTAACCTAGGAACTTCTCCAAAGGGTAGGAGAAATTAGTTCCCTTGCCCACATTCTTCCCTGGCACTCAGGGGTGCCCGAGGGAAGACGCCTCAGCCTGTTCTCCCCTCCCTAATAATTCTTTTTTTTAAAAAAATAAAATATTTATTATCATGTTTAAAGCAAAGACCAGGCAGTTCTCCCACTGGCAAACCGTGTGGGCAACTGCGAGTAATTTTGGAAGAAAAAAAAAGCCAGCCACAGTTTTATACATTTGCTATCCAGGGTTGAAAACACACAAGGCAAGATCTGATTTATAGAGACGCAGGATGGGGGGAGGACGGGAACGTAACTTCCCTGGAAAACCGAGGCAGGATTTGTGCTCCCAATTTCTGCTGATGGTATTTTTTTCTTTTTTCTTTGGCAATTAAAAGGTTAAATTAAAAGCCTCTTATGGTTAGAGAAAGGTTATGGAGAAGGGATCGGATTTTGGGGAAAGAGAAAGAGAAGGTGGAAATTTATCAAGTTTTCCCATGAGCATTTTTAATTATTGCTTTTTAAAAATGTATCTCGCAGTGGGGCGACTCACAGCAATAAAAAGGAAGGCATGACAAGTGTGTAAACAGAACAGAGGTAAAATAGCAGAACAATAAAATAAACAGTGAAAAGGTACACGAGGAAAATATATCGATATGATAACCCGAAAGATGGATGGGAGGAGAGAGAACATCAGGCAAAAAAAAAAAAACATGCCTCCAGCGTTGAATTTAAGATTTTCACCCACAATAGTCTCCTTCTGAGCTCACGGCAGGCAGCGGGCCCATCACAGCCGTAAATCTTGCCCATCCCGGCTTCTTTCTTCATCCACAAAGAGGACAAATTCTTGATCCATGTGGTTGCTATTTGGCAGCCGTAAAAAGTGTGGTTTTTGACTTTCGCCTGGCCCATAGCCTGGTGCTTGGGCTAAAAAAGAGAGAGATTGTTGTAGAACAGAACAGAATAGAATAGAATAGAATAGAATAGAATAGAATAGAATAGAATAGAATAGAAATAAGGAATGGAATGGAATGGAATGGAATGGAATAGAATAGAGTAGAATAGAATAGAATAGAATAGAATAGAATAGAATAGAAGCTGGAAGGGACCTTGGTGGTCTTCTAGTCCAGCCCCCTGCTCAAGCAGGAGAACCTACCATATCAGACTGGTGAATATCCAATCTCCTCTTAAAAATCTCCAGTAATGGAGAATCCACGATTTCTGTTCCTCTGGTTGATTGTCCTCACTGTCAGGAAGTTTCTCCTTAATTCCAGGTTGCTTCTCTCTTTGGTCAGTTTCCAACCGTTGTTTCTCGTCCTGCCCTCTGGTGCTTTGGTGAATAACGTGACCCCCTCTGCCTTGTGGCAGCCCCTCAGATATTGGAACTCTGCTATCACGTCTCCCCTATTTCTTCTTTTCTTTAGACTAACCAAACTCAAGTCCCGTAGCCGTTCTTCGTATGTTTTAGTCTCCAGGTCTTTGATCATCTTAGTTGCTCTTCTCTCATTTTTTTTCCCAAACTCTCAACATCTTTTTTTGTGATAGGGTGACCAAAATTGGCTGTTGTATGTCTCAACAGGGAGCAAAAGAACTTTTCCACTGAGATCAGACCTCAGTGGAAACCCCCCCCCCCAGTCTTTTCCCATTTCGTTCGGTGAAGGCTCCTTTGGCAATGCCGAAAAGTATTTTGTGTTCTAGAACCTGTCAACTTGGATAGCAAATCATGAAAGTTCATTTCCTTGAGAGGCTCAAAGGAGACCAGAGGGAAAAAAAATTTAAATCCTGCAGCTGGAGATTACCTATTTTGAAGTATTTGGCTGGACTTTTTATTTTAAACACTAACTTCCTCCTTCTAAGTAGTGTATCTTGCCCAACAAATGCCCCATTAGGACTTCATCCAAGCCAAGAGAGTTGTGGTTTCTTTAAATTGCCACCAATATCAGCAAAATCCCCCTCAGACAGGAATTTTCCAAAAATAAATACCATTCTCTTTTGCTGCTGTGGGTTTCTGGGAAGTAACGACCTATATTTACTGATTTGCAGTCTCCTAAACTGTCTTAAGAAAGGGTATGCCAATAAGAAATAGGGTTTAATAACTCAAATATGTTGTGTCCTTATTCTTCAACACCCACGAATCTCTCCGAAAGAAACGCTAAGGTTGCTCAGAAGAATAAAATTCAATCCGGGTTGCACTGTAGAATTAAATTGTACCTGCATTCATTTAATTTAACCCAGATTCAATTGAAACCCTTCGATTATGCCTGCTGATAAATGCATCTTGGTATTCTTGGGAGTGAACATCGCCCCATCAGCTTCAAAAAAGGGTGATAATTTGAAATGTTTTGCTTGGGAAGGTACCCGCAAAAAAAGCCCCTGGATTCTGTCAAAACTCTCCTAGCCGAGATTCTTAGATTAACACCAGCAATTCGTTTCCAGAAAACTCTTTATGTTTGCAAGCAAAATATAGGTGAATATAATGGATCTGTGCATTCCAGGATCATTTTTCCATCCTGCTCCCTGAGTGTCCCTTTTGGCCTGCAAAAGATCCCTTCAGACAACCCCAGACCTTGATTATTAAGCACCTTTTAATGATCAGCTGCCTGTCCAGCTGGCTAGGAGTGATAAGCTAACCGGAAGTTGAAATGTCAACCTGATGCTTACGAAAGGGCTGTATTGAGTTGACAGCATATTCCA
>NW_015386299.1:11965-15408 GCF_001527695.2 Protobothrops mucrosquamatus
AGCCAGACAATTGTTCCCAAGCTTGGACAAATCCCAACAGGACCGGGAGGTCAACGCTAGCCGAGATTGTCGCTATCCGCCGCTCTCTCCGGACATCCCCTTCAGCCAATTAGAGGCTGGCTCGCCGTTGGCTGCCTAGGCGCTCAGGGCCATGCGCTCGTAGCTATTCCTCAGGTGGGCAGACATCAAGGGTCTTGGGCTTAGCCACCCGGCTGGACCCCATGCATGATTTATGCTGCGGCTTTCCGCCCGAAGAAGTAGCTGTCACTCACCTCGGAGCATTAAAGATTGTGCATAACTTGATCAGATGGAGCAGTCAAGATGGTTTTGCCAACTTAGACATCTCACTAAGGGCGGGAAGGCGCCTGGTCCCCTTCGGCTGGGGCCGAAGCCACCGGATCTCCGGCTTCTGCGATGGACAATTTGGGGTGCACCCAAAAGGAGGAGGTCCTGGGGCCAGGTTGGCCCACTGACCCCGTTCCTCTGTTCTTTGGATCGGAATTTTTGCTGGTGTTGGGGATGATGGGAGTCCTGCTCTCCTGTTTTCTTCCAACTTGGCCTTTGTCAGAAGTGAGCGTTGGAGTTGAATGGCTTCTCCAACTTGCTGCCTTCTTAGGGTGGGACTACAAGGTCCCTCCTCCCCAGCCAAGACAGGCAGGATGTATTTGGGCCGGAGCTTATGGGAGTTGGCGTCCTGTCTCAATCCTATCAAGCTCGGCCAGGGTTTTCCTAATCTGCCCAGGTTCAGTTCTTGTGGTTGGGGATGATGGAAGCCTGGTCCAGCACCCTTCCGTTCCCTTGGCTCCTTGGGGCCAGCTGAGAGAACAGCTCCCTCCAATGGGGCTGGGGAGGATGGGTGCTGAATGCAACAGCACCATGGAACCTCCCAAGAGCATAACCACTCCTCTTGTGGATGGGGATGATGGGGGTCCCAATGCTCCCTCTCTCCTACTGGCCTATGGGGACAGCAACATCTTATCCTCGGGATGCTGGCAATGCAGCACCCAGCAGCTGGGGTGATGGGCCAGCAGCTGGGGATGATGGGCCCTTGCCCTGCATGGGGCTCTCCGACAGCCCAGTTCTGGCTGAGGATGATGGTCCCCTTGCTCTGCACAAGGATGTGACACTCCCAGCTCTGGCTGGGGATGATGGTCCCTTTCCCCTGCATGGGGCTGACAGCCCAGTTCCGGCTGGGGATGATGACCCTTTGCCCTGCATGGGGCTGTCCGACAGCCCAGCTCCGGCTGGGGATGATGGTCCCCTTGCCCTGCATGAGGATGTGACACTTCCAGCTCTGGCTGGGGATGATGGTCCCTTTGCCCTGCATGGGGCTGTCCAGTTCTGGCTGAGGATGATGGTCCCCTTGCCCTGCATGAGGATGTGACACTCCCAGCTCTGGCTGGGGATGATGGTCTCTTTGCCCTGCATGGGGCTGTCCGACAGTCCAGTTCTTCTGGGGATGATGGTCCCCTTGCCCTGTATGGGGCTGTCCGACAGTCCAGTTCTGCTGGGGATGATGGTCCCCTTGCCCTGCATGGGGCTGTCCGACAGCCCAGCTCCGGCTGGGGATGATGGTCCCCTTGCCCTGCATGAGGATGTGTGACACTCCCAGCTCTGGCTGGGGATGATGGTCCCTTTGCCCTGCATGGGGCTGTCCGACAGTCCAGTTCTGCTGGGGATGATGGTCCCCTTGCCCTGCATGGGGCTGTTCGACAGTCCAGTTCTGCTGGGGATGATGGTCCCCTTGCCCTGTATGGGGCTGTGCGACAGTCCAGTTCTGCTGGGGATGATGGTCCCCTTGCCCTGTATGGGGCTGTGCGACAGTCCAGTTCTGCTGGGGATGATGGTCCCTTTCCCCTGCATGGGGCTGTGCGACAGTCCAGTTCTGCTGGGGATGATGGTCCCCTTGCCCTGCGTGAAGTTGTATGATACTCCCAGCTCCGGCTGGGGACGATGGGCGCTTAACACACCCCAGAACCTCCGCGGACCATCCCAACCCCAACTCAGCCCACGTGCGCAGCGGAGGGGGGGGCGTGTCCCGCCGCCGGGAGGGGGCGTGGCCTCCGGGCATGGCCGCCGCGCTCGCCCCGCCTCCGCCATAGCCGGGCAAGATGGCGTCGCTCTCGCTGCTCCGGGCCTCCACGCCGGCCACCGGCGGCTTCTCCTTCCACAACTGCGCCCGGTGAGGCCGGGGAGGCGGCGGGGAGGCGGGCGGGCGGCCCGAGGAAGCCGGCGGAGGGGCCGGGAGAGCGCGGCGGAGCCCCGCAAGCCGCGGCGGGCGAAGCCGGGCCGGCCGTGACTCAGGAGCCGGGCTTCCCCGGGCCCGCTGCGAACTACTCCTCCCAGCGGCCCCCGCCTTGGAGGCCGCGCTGAGGCATGCTGGGAGTTGGAGTCCGGCGCGCCGGGCAGGGAAAGGGCGCCTCTTGGCAGGCAGGGGCGTTGGGGATCGCAGCCTGCTGGGGTGGGGGGGGGATGCGAGGATTGCCCCTCCCTTCCCAAACCAGCCCCCCCTTGGAGTTGATCCCCACTTTTTCGGCTCCGGGTGGGGAGGGTGCGAAGGTTTCCTCCCCCCCCAAAAAATAAGTCCATCATGGGCAGGGGTAGGCAACCTCGGCTCTTTTATGACTCGTGGACTTCAACTCCCAGAATTCCTGAGCCAGCCATGCTCAGGAATTCTGGGGGTTGAAGTCCACGAGTCATAAAAGAGCCGAGGTTGCCTACCCCTGATTCATGGGCAATGCTGGCAGTAGCTTATCTTAATGTGGCTTCTCTCCTGCTGCAGGAATGCCCAGCTGGAAGCAGAGGGGGCCCAGAAGGGTCTTCGGCTGCCCACCGCTCGCAAGACGGGCACCACCATAGCCGGCGTGGTGTACAAGGTAAGGCCGAGGAGGTGGCGGGCTCTCCTGGAGAATCGCCCTGGGGTTTCGTGCCCAGGTATAGCCTGAACCCTCTTTCTCCTCCCCCCAGGACGGTATCGTGCTGGGGGCGGACACCCGGGCCACCGAAGGGATGGTGGTGGCCGACAAGAACTGTGCCAAGATCCATTTCATCGCTCCCAACATCTAGTAAGTTGGCCCGGTGGGGAAGGGCTGGGGTTTATGCGTAGTCATTTCTCAAAATCTAAGGGTTTGGACAAAACTCAGCAGCACTTTTTCGTGTGGCTGCTGACAAAAACAGGATCGCCAACAGGACCGCTAGCGTCCGATAACGGATATGGCACAAGAAGAAGAAGTCATTTCTGACCGTGAGAACAATCCACAAATTGGAACAATTTGCCTTCAGAAGTTGAGCTTCGCTGGAATCTTTCAAAAAGAGACTTTCTCTCTGGGGGCAGCCAGCTTAAATGACCTCCATCTTAATGCACTTATCATTAAACGATTAAGCCCCAGTCCTGCCTGAATTTGTTTGAGAACGGATCCCACTGCGTCGCCAGGTAGGGTGGC
>NW_015386299.1:16239-27239 GCF_001527695.2 Protobothrops mucrosquamatus
GTGAGAACAATCCACAAATTGGAACAATTTGCCTTCAGAAGTTGAGCTTCGCTGGAATCTTTCAAAAAGAGACTTTCTCTCTGGGGGCAGCCAGCTTAAATGACCTCCATCTTAATGCACTTATCATTAAACGATTAAGCCCCAGTCCTGCCTGAATTTGTTTGAGAACGGATCCCACTGCGTCGCCAGGTAGGGTGGCCAGGTATGCTGTGACCTCAGAGCAGGTGAGTGGAGGTTTCCAGCAGTTTCCACCCGAAACAACCAACGGAACAGCTAGCTTGCCATCAGAGGTTGTGAGAGCTTCATCGCTGGAAGCTATTCAAGAAGAATCTGGACTGCCATCGGTCAGAAATGGTGTAGGGCAGGGGTCTTCAAACTTGGCCCTTTGATGACTTGTGGACTTCAACTCCCAGAATTCCTCAGCTGAGGAATTCTGGGAGTTGAAGTCCACAAAGTCATCAAAGGGCCAAGTTTGAAGACCCCTGGTGTCGGGTCTCCTGCTTGGGCGTTGTGTGGATTGGACTCGATGGCCTACAAGGTCCCTTCCAACTCTTAATTCTAATTCTAAATTCTAATTGTGGCAAGCAACATGCAGTGACACGATCAGTATCCTCTTGAATGCTCTTGGGTGTTACGTAAAGTCAAGTGTCAGTTCCGCCATCTTTGGCTTGGTGCCCTGCTGGCATCCTGCCATCAAAAGCTGGGGGGAGTGAGAGGGCATGGGGTGAACAAATGGGCAAATGGGCATGGGGTGAACAAATGGGCATGTTATATGTATGGGGATGTCTATGGAGATTTTGAAGAGGCAAGGGGAAGATCATCCAGTCAGAGCTGAAGAAGCTTCTTGGATGAGAAGCGAAACACCTTCAAAGAAAAACCAGAAAGTCCAGTTGCCTCTTTGCAAAAGCACCTTTGGGACAACCATGACCTGGATGACTGAGAATCTCCATAGACACCTGGCAGCAAATTTCCTTGGGGTGGGAAAGGCCGATGGGTTTCAGTGGGGCTCAGGGGTGCCTAAAATGCTGCTGTTTTACCCTTGCAGCTGCTGTGGGGCCGGAACGGCTGCAGACACCGAAGTGACCACCCAGATGATCTCTTCAAACATGGAGCTTCATTCCCTCTCAACCGGGCGGCTTCCCAGAGTCGTGACGGCCAACCGGATGCTCAAGCAGATGCTTTTCAGGTACTTCGTCGTTGTCTGGGGCAGGATTGTTACGGGCCGAGAAGGCTTCCGTTCCCACCTTTCAGAGGCTTCTTTGGGGAGGGGTCAAAACAGTGGAGATGTGAGCACAATTTATGCAGATAAAAGAGGGTTTCAACTGCATAGTCGGATCTGCCTGTAAAACCGGTGGATGCACTCAAAGCTCTGTATGGAAAACCAAGGCCGTTTGATTTATAATTTTAGTTTATTTATTAAACTACTTTATAGAGCTGCCCAACACACAGAGACTCTGGGCAGCGTGCAACATGAAAACCCCACGGTTAAAACCCCACAATTTAAACTAGGGGTCTTCAAACTTGGCCCTTTGATGACTTGTGGACACGCGTGCCTGGCTGAGGAATTCTGGGAGTTGAAGTCCACAAGTCATCAAAGGGCCATGTTTGAAGACCCCTGGTTTAAACCACAGCCCCGTTTTTCCTGGCTTTTAAACCACGAAAATTTACAAAGCGTTAGAGAACGGCCAATACGGGTGGTCCTCGTCTTAACAACAGTTCATTTAGTTCAAAGTTACAATGGCACTGAAAAAAGTGACGTAAGATCCTTTTTCACAGTTGCGACCGCTTCACACTTAGGACCGTTGCAGCATCCCTACCAACACGGAGATCAAAATTCAGACGCTTGGCGACTGGTTCATATTTATGACGGTCGCAGCGTCCCGGGGTGTGTTTGTGTGTGTGTCACGTGATCAAGCTCTCACTTAACAACATATATTTGAGGCTCAGTTGTGCTTGTAAACATACCTCAGAAAGAGATATCCACCCTCTTCTGTTTTTGCCTGTCTTGCGTTCTCCGTGCTGTTAACGCTTCTTTTGTTTATAATTCATTTATTTATGCTCCAGGTACCAGGGATATATCGGGGCAGCGTTAGTCCTGGGTGGGGTCGATGTCACCGGCGCTCACCTGTACAGCATTTATCCTCACGGCTCGACCGACAAGCTGCCTTACGTCACGATGGGTGAGTCCCACGCTCCTTGGCACAACCGAGTGCGGTGTCTGTGCTGCCTGCTAGTGGGGACCCAGAGCATTTAATTTTTTTCACCCTTCCTCGTCCCGATGATTCAGCTAATAGGGCAGAAAATGAAAGTGAAATTCTTAGCTGCTCTAATGGAGGCTTTGATCCTCCCTCCAGACGCTTGAAGAGAATGGGAGAGGAAACTGCAAAGAGGGAGACGATCCACACAGCCCGAAGTTGTTTTTGTCCTCCAGGAAAAAAGCAGACTGTAGACCAGCTATTTAAAACAGGGGTCCTCAACCTTGGCAACTTTAAGACTTGTGGACTTCAACTCCCAGAATACCCTTGCTAGCATGCTTGGGAGTTGAAGTCCACTCATCTTAAGTTGTCAAGGTTGAGAAACGCTAGTCTAGCATTTAAGAGATCTGAAATTCTTTTTTTTGGCATTGGTGGGTAGCTGCTTTTGCGAGGGGGGGGGACCCTTGAAGATGCCCCAGATGGGAGCAAATTGGGACCTAGGTGCAGTCACCTGGGGTCTGGCTAGGTGCAAACTGCTTCTCAAAGACTGGCAGGGTCCAAATGCGGATTAAACCTTTGCCTCGGCTGTTCTGGGGTGGGTGAACTTGGCCATTCTGACTCGGCCGCATGTTTTTTTGACCCCAGGAATGATAAAAGCTAATGCAAACTAAAAAATAAATAAATTCTGGGAGTTGAAGTCTCCAAGTCTTAAAGTTGCCATGGTTGAAACGCCATAAGTTCGAAGGAGAAAGAATACAGATGGGGGTGCTGCAACGGCCATCAGTGTGAAAAATGGCCCCAAGGCATTTTTCCCCCAGTGCCGTCGTAACTTGAAATGGTCATTAAACAAATAATTGTAGGTCGGGGAGAGACCTGTACAGTTTCAGTGTCCTTAGTTGGGCCCTTCATAGCTAAGAAGATTTGTTTTAATGCCCCCCCCCCTTTTTTTTTTTCTTGTTCACTGAACTGAATTGATGCAAGAGACGGTTGGGTAAATGAGAATATAGTCATTTATTTGTGTGTTTCTCTGAGCTTGGTTCCTTGAATTCAGCTCCCCCTACGCTTATCCATTTTATATATATATATTTTATTATTTTTTATAGGATTAGGAATAGAGTGGGGTCGGGATTAGAGCTGGGGTTAGGGTTAGGATTTTTTAAAATAACATTGTTAATATTTAGCAAACAGCATGTTGTCTGGGTTCATGTATTTAAAAAACAATGAATAATAATTATCATAAACAATATGCTAATTAATCTCTCAATAGTCTTCTTACTAGTATATATTCAGTGTTACATATCACATTCCTTTCTCTCTAACTCGTTTTTCTAGCCATTGATAAAAATTATCCCGTGTTCTAAAATACACTGAATCTTCTTTCTCTTTTATCTTTAAAGTCAATTTCTCTCTAATTCGTTTTTCTAGCCATTGATAAAAATTATCCCGTGTTCTAAAATAAACCGACTCTTCTTTCTCTTCTATCTTTAAAGTCAATCTGTCCATTTCTGCACACTCTAAAATTTTCTTGATTAGTTCTTCTTCTGTTGGTAGGTTTTTATTTTTCCAATGTTGGGCGAATACAATTCTTGCTGCAGTTAGCACATGTGAAATTAAATATATACGGCCTTTCTCATAATTCCTACGCTTATCCTCAATGTCTTGAAAAAGCATTATCCAAGTGGCACAGAAAAATACTCAGGTATAATCAGAAATAATACCCCAGTTATCAACGGAAATGATAATTGGATAATGGGCTGCAGACAGCCCTCAACTTACGACGCTTAGTTTAGCGACTTCGTTCAAAGTTCCACAACGTCACTGAGAAAAGGGACTCATGGCTATTTTTCATAGTTATGGCCTTTTGCAGCATTTCCCGCGGTCACGTGATCAAAATTCGGACGCTTTGGCAACTGACTCCTATTTATGACTGTCCCGGGGTCACGTGACCCCCTTTGGTCATTTTAAGTTGAGATTATCGGTACGTTTTGCGGAATTCTTTTTTCCGTGGACTCGTTCAAACGAGCCCGGGGATCAACAGGATCGCCAGATCTGAGGTTTAATCGAGCGAGACCCTCTTCACGCCAATAGATGGTGCCATGGTCCCCTACAAAGTATTTGCATTATTTATTCTGTGCATACAAGTCTTCTCTCCCCCCCCCTGCTTGTTTTTGAAAGAATGCTATTATAGGATTTATGATGTAATATTCTCCCCAGCCCCTTACGTGAATTAACATAAAAGATGAAATTGGATTAATATTTATAAATGTGTCCTGAAACGTATAAATTATTAAGCCGCCGAACCCTACATTATCTTGGTGCGCGTGAGAATGTAGGATGAGTGTGTGTAGTAAGTGGTTAGTGAACCAAAACGGCAAAGATCTTCTCCACTTGGGACTGGGTGTCGTTCTCTTCTTTCTCTTCTCTTCTCTTTTCTTCTCTTTTCTCTTCTCTTCTCTTCCCCTTTCTCTCCTTTCTCCTCTTCTCTTCCCTCTTTCTCTCTCTCCTTTCTCTTCTCTTCCCCCTTTCTCTCTCTCTCCTTTCTCTTTCTCTTCTCTTTTCCCCTTTTCTCTCTCTCCTTTCTCTTCTCTTCCCCCTTTCTCTCCTTTCTCTTCTCTTCTCTTCTCTTCTCTTCTCTTCTCTTCTCTTCTCTTCTCTTCTCTTCTCTTCTCTTCTCTTCTCTTCTCTTTTGTCTGGAGCCCGGCTATCTTAATAAATACTCTTTCCTAAACCTAGTAAGAGAAAACAAACCATTGAAATTAGTCTTAGGAAGAAACCAGCATCTCTCCTCCTAAGAATTCTCAGTTACCATTAAGTCAAGGCTCCCATGTGTTAGTGCGTTTTTTCTCTCTCTCTCTCTCTCTCTCTCTCTCTCTCTCTCTGTCTGTGCGTGGCTCTCCTTGACACTGGAAGCTTTGACACGATCGGGGTCTAAGCGGGACTCGGGATTGGCTTTTTTAAACCCGCATCGCTCAATCCCAGCAACCGTAAGAGGTGTGGACTTCAACTCCCAGAATTGCTCAGCCAACATGGATTCTGAGAGCTAAAGTGCACCAATTTTAAAATTGCTGGAGTTGAGAAATATTGGCTTAAATGAAAAGGTTTATTGACACATGCAAAAGGGATTGAGATCACCCAGGAAAACTCATTTGTCTGAGATGGTATAGGTCCTCCTGCTTGAGCAGGGGGCTGGACTAGAAGATCTCCGTGGTCCCTTCCAGCTTCTGTTCTGTTCTATTCTATTCTATTATTATATTCTATATTCTGTTCTGTTTTATATTCTAGTCTACTCTAGTCTAGTTACTCTAATCTATATTCTATTCTGTTCTATATCCTGTTCTATTCTGTTCTATATTCTATTCTATTCCATATTCCACATTCTATTCTATTCTATTCTATTCTATTCTATTATTCTATTCTATTCTATTCCATTCCATATCCTATCCTATCCTATCCTATCCTCATCCCGGTGATGGCGTTAGCTTTTTGTAATCCAGCCATGTTGTGGGGTTCTTGCAATTGATCCAGAATTCCTGGAGAATTAACAGGATTGGGCAAGACTGGACTGGTGACTTTTTCTCCTCTGCATCCAGATTCTCAGATCCCTTTTCACTTCCTCATTGCTGACCTTCTGGGAGATGATATAGAATGTTCCTTTTTTTAAGCAGAAAAAAACCCCTTAGTGTCCGTTGATTTTTTTAAAAAACCTATTTTTGAAAATGCTTCCAAGCATTTGCGCCGTGCTGCTCTATTATTATTTTGTTCTAAAGTACACTTACTTAAGAGTTTACATTGAAACTGTGTTGTTTAGCTTTCCAGTGGTTTTGCTTTTGAGGAATCCTACCCCAAGAAGGAAAAGTGGAATGCTACTTTTTTAAACGCAAGGTTTTAAATAATTCACCCACGCTCATCGCAGTTAGTTTTAAACCAGGATTTGCTTCCAGAATTGTCGTGAGTTTTAGAATTTCTGGGAAGACTGTCTTTGTGTGATCCACAGGGCTTTCCGTACAACGAGGCAACGTGAAACCGAAGCGAAGTTTGTAGGCATTGATTCAGAAACCTGGCTATTCATTTTCCAGGAGCTGCAGAAAATTCAAATACCACAGAGAGCAATCTCCCCGCAAAATTAACGATTTGTTATCTCAGCATTGGCAGAGTTTTAGAGTTCGGCCAGGAAACTCTTTCGATTCCCAGTTTCTTTAAAGAGCCAGCCTCCTTTAGTTTCTTCAAAGTAACGGGATCTAAGTAGTAAATGCATAGTGTTCTTTGTTATTAAAACGACAGCGGCATCTCCTTAGAAGTTGTGGGGTTCCAGAACTGTGGGGAACAAAATCGTGTCTGCAAGAGAACAGCAGCTGGTTCCATCTTCCACCTTCGTAGCACTGTGGTTGCTAGCTGTTGGGCCTGGGGTTGTGTGCAATTTTAATAATAATAATAATAACGTTGGAAGGGACCTTGGAGGTCATCTAGTCCAACCCCCTGCTCAGGCAGGAAACCCTATACCATTTCAGACAAATGGCTGTCCAGTCTCTTCTTAAAAACTTCCAGTGTTGGAGCATTCGCCGCTTCTGGAGGCAGGTTGTTCCACTGGTTAATTGTTCTCACTGTCAGGAAGTTTCTCCTTAGTTCTAGGTTGCTTCTCTCCTTGATTAGTTTCCATCCGTTGCTTCTTGTCCTGCCTTCAGACGCTTTGGAGAATAGCTTGACTCCCTCTTCTTTGTGGCAGCCCCTGAGATACTGGAAGACTGCTATCATGTCCCCCCTCATCCTTCTCTTCATTAAACTAGACATACCCAATTCCAGCAACTGTTCCTTGTATGCTTTAGCCTCCAGTCCCCTGATCATCTTTGTTGCTCTTCTCTGCACTCTTTCTAGAGTCTCAACATCTTTTTTACATCGTGGTGACCAAAACTGGATGCAGTATTCCAAGTGTGGCCTTACTAAGGCATTGTAAAGTGGTATTAATACTTCAGAATTTACATTGGCTGGGAGTTGAATTCTGGGAGTTGAAGTCCACAATGCTTTTTTTTTTTTCAGAAGGCAACTGGACTTTGCTTTTTTCTTTGAAGGTGTTTTGCCTCTCATCCAAGGAGCTGGAGAACTGAAGAAGCTTCTTGGAGGAGAAGCGAAATGTCTTCAAGGAAAAAAACCCCAAAAAGTCCAGTTGCCATCTTGGGGGGAAAAAAACAAACCACCTTTGGAACAACCATGACATGGATGACTGAGACTCTCCCTAGACATTTACACAACCAGGGCTTTATTAAATCCCTGGTAGATGTGTGGAAGACCCTTACCTTTTGCTGACCCAGAAGCAGCGAGGGCCACCACGGATGACTCAAAGGGTGCTTTTGTGTAAACCTGATGAGATGCTAAATGCCACATACACAGATCTCTGCTAATGATTCTCCAGTATCTTTAGGATGCTAATTGCCTGCTTTCCTAGCGTGGCTGTAAACCGTCAAGGCATCCAGCGTGCATTTTACCCCTTCGCCGTAGCAAACGGGCGTCCGAATTCTACGTCCGGGGAGGAGAGCAGTGCCGCGTCCTTTTCTCAAGAAGGAGCTTAAAACCTACTCGGTGCTTACTCAGGAGTGAAAACATCAAATTAAAGGGTTTATGCTGACAAAGGACAAAATGTAGATTTCAGCCAACGAGGCAGGATTGTCTGATTGTGGGCTGCCTCGCGAAGCTCCCGGCCACGGTGCCGTAATGAAATGCATGCATAAAATTACGGCGCGCGGAAGTCTGGATTCGGAGGCCTCGGGAAGCAGCGAGAACATCTCCAGTGGCTCAGCCTGGTCTCTGGGCACCGGAGTCGTTTCATATTCATAAATCTCCTCTTCCTCCGTCGGCCATGGCTGTCTGCCACGCAGCCGGGGCCACCAGGAGACCCGGCTTCTCATTCAGCAACTGGAGTGAAAAATGATACCGATCAATGGGTCTGCAGAGAGCACAGGATTTGAGCCGAAAATTGAATAACAATGAGGCCGGGTGAAGAAGTGCCTTGTCAGGGGCTGCCAACACTGATGGATTAGACAAATCTGAGCGCGTTACTCTTTCCACATGGCTGCGATCCCCAGCGCACGGCCAGCGGGCGCTGCCGCAAACAGGTCCTGGGGAGCTGAGGGCAGGGGCTTCTGTTGGGGGGGACACGAGGAAGTTCAGTTCTCTGAGTGGTTCTCCTTCAAAAATGAGATTTCCCCTCCCCCCCAAGAAGCAGTGGAGATTTCAGGAGGGGTTTAATGGAGGAGAGTGGAAGGATCCAAGGAACATTCTTATAATAATAATAATAATAAAGTTGGAAGGGACCTTGGAGGTCTTCTAGTCCAGCCCCCTGCTCAGGCAGGAAACCCTATACCATTTCAGACAAATGGCTGTCCAGTCTCTTCTTAAAAACTTCCAGTATTGGAGCATTCACCGCTTCTGGAGGCAGGTTGTTCCACTGATTAATTGGTCTCACTGCCAGGAAATTTCTCCTTAGTTCTAGGTTGCTTTTCTGCTTGGTTAGTTTCCATCCGTTGCTTCGTCCTGCCTTCAGGAGCTTTGGAGAATAGCTTGACTCCCTCTTCTTTGGGGCAGCCCCTGAGATATTGGAAGACTGTTATCATGTCCCCCCTGATCCTTCTCNCAAGCTGCCTTACGTCACGATGGGTGAGTCCCACGCTCCTTGGCACAACCGAGTGCGGTGTCTGTGCTGCCTGCTAGTGGGGACCCAGAGCATTTAATTTTTTTCACCCTTCCTCGTCCCGATGATTCAGCTAATAGGGCAGAAAATGAAAGTGAAATTCTTAGCTGCTCTAATGGAGGCTTTGATCCTCCCTCCAGACTCTTGAAGAGAATGGGAGAGGAAACTGCAAAGAGGGAGGCGGTCCACACAGCCCGAAGTTGTTTTTGTCCTCCAGAAAAAAAAGCAGACTGTAGACCAACTACTTAAAACGGGTCCTCAACCTTGGCAACTTTAAGACTTGTGGACTTCAACTCCCAGAATACCCTTGCTAGCATGTTTTGAGAGTTGAAGTCCACTCATCTTAAGTTGTCAAGGTTGAGAAACGCTAGTCTAGCATTTAAGAGATCTGAAATTCTTTTTTGGCATTGGTGGGTAGCTGCTTTTGCGAGGGGGGGCTTGAAGATGCCCCAGATGGGAGCAAATTGGGACCTAGGTGCAGTCACCAGGGGTCTGGCTAGGTGCAAACTGCTTCCCAAAGACTGGCAGGGTCCAAATGTGGATTAAGCCTTTGCCTTGGCTGTTCTGAGCTGGGTGAACTTGGCTATTCTGACTCGGCCGCATGTTTTTTTGACCCCAGGAATGATAAAAGCTAATGCAAACTAAAAAATAAATAAATTCTGGGAGTTGAAGTCTCCAAGTCTTAAAGTTGCCATGGTTGAAACGCCATAAGTTCGAAGGAGAAAGAATACAGATGGGGGTGCTGCAACGGCCATCAGTGTGAAAAATGGCCCCAAGGCATTTTTCCCCCAGTGCCGTCGTAACTTGAAATGGTCATTAAACAAATAATTGTAAGTCGGGGAGAGACCTGTACAGTTTCAGTGTCCTTGGTTGGGCCCTTCATAGCTAAGAAGATTTGGTTTAATGCCCCCCCCCCTTTTTTTTTTTCTTGTTCACTGAACTGAATTGATGCAAGAGACGGTTGGGTAAATGAGAATATAGTCATTTATTTGTGTGTTTCTCTGAGCTTGGTTCCTTGAATTCAGCTCCCCCTACGCTTATCCATTTTATATATATATATTTTATTATTTTTTATAGGATTAGGAATAGAGTGGGGTCGGGATTAGAGTTGGGGTTAGGGTTAGGATTTTTTAAAATAACATTCTTAATATTTAGCAAACAGCATGTTGTCTGGGTTCATGTATTTAAAAAACAATGAATAATAATTATCATAAACAATATGTTAATTAATCTCTCAATAGTCTTCTTACTAGTATATATTCAGTGTTACATATCACATTCCTTTCTCTCTAACTCGTTTTTCTAGCCATTGATAAAAATTATCCCGTGTTCTAAAATACACTGAATCTTCTTTCTCTTTTATCTTTAAAGTCAATTTCTCTCTAACTCGTTTTCCTAGCCATTGATAAAAATTATCCCGTGTTCTAAAATACACCGACTCTTCTTTCTCTTCTATCTTTAAAGTCAATCTGTCCATTTCTGCACACTCTAAAATTTTCTTAATTAGTTCTTCTTCTGTTGGTAGGTTTTCTTTTTTCCAATGTTGGGCGAATACAATTCTTGCTGCAGTTAGCACATGTGAAATTAAATATATACGGCCTTTCTCATAATTCCTACGCTTATCCTCAATGTCTTGAAAAAGCATTATCCAAGTGGCACAGAAAAATACTCAGGTATAATCAGAAATAAGACCCCAGTTGTCAACGGAAATGATAATTGGATAATGGGCTGCAGACAGTCCTCAACTTACGATGCTTAGTTTAGCAACTTCGTTCAAAGTTCCACAATGTCACTGAGAAAAGGGACTCATGGCTGTTTTTCATAGTTACGGCCTTTTGCAGCATTTCCCGCGGTCACGTGATCAAAATTCGGACGCTTTGGCAACTGACTCCTATTTATGACTGTCCCGGGGTCACGTGACCCCCTTTGGTCATTTTAAGTTGAGATTATCGGTACGTTTTGCGGAATTCTTTTTTCCGTGGACTCGTTCAAACCAGCCCGGGGATCAACAGGATCTCCAGATCTGAGGTTTAATCGAGCGAGACCCTCTTCACGCCAATAGATGGTGCCATGGTCCCCTACAAAGTATTTGCATTATTTATTCTGTGCATACAAGTCTTCTC